>NC_048284.1:3425069-3725069 GCF_009762535.1 Notolabrus celidotus
TGGTCCTGCTGGAGGTTTCTGCCTGTTAAAGGAAGTTTGTCCTTGCCACTGTAACTTGCTAAATGCTGCAAAGTGCTCTGCTCATGGTGGATTAAGATGAGATCAGACTGAGTCCTGTCTGTAAGATGGGACTGGATCTGATCCTGTCTTGATGTTGGGTCTTTGTTTATAATAGAACATAGAGTACGGTCTAGACCTGCTCTGTTTGGGAAAGAGTCTGAGGAGAACATTTGTTGGGATTTGGCGCTTTATAGATAAATATTGATTTATGCATCAGAGTATATACCCCCATCAATCATGTTTATTTAATTGTGGGAAGGACAAAATCTCAATCAATAAGTCTGATAACTTGTGCTGCCCTTTTCTGATGTTTTGCATTGAAAGCTTTACAAAATGAACTCCTTTAACGTCACCGTTAGAGCAAACACTCAGACACACACAACTTAAACTTCTCAGTTCCTTTCAGGAAACTGAAGAAAATATGCAATTAAGTCCAAAAAGAATAGCCACAGCTTTTACCTTGGATGTTTTAAGGGCTGAATACAGAAAGAGTAAACGGCACATTGTGTTTAAAGAATACCGCTCCTTCTGTTTTTCTTTAACTTTCATTTATCACCGTCTCAGATGAGGTTGTTTACCTGGAGGCGGTTTTCACATCCTCTCTGTTTTGTAGTGTTTAAGAGGATGAGGCTATAAGACATCTATTCACATAAGAAACTGCCTTCAATGAAGAGAAATGCTGAATTATTTTATACTTTCTGCTTCTCAAAGCACTGTTTTATAAGATCACTTAAGAATCCAAAGAAAAACACATCCCTTCAGCTCAGTGTTATTGAGCAATAGAACCGTTTTATCGACAGCAGCTTCGCTTTATGTCTTTAAGAAAACATTAATTCACTAAATACACACTTGAGAATGCGAAAGAAGCTTGTAAAAAGTTGTTTTAAAAATTAATTACAAGGCCAGCGAAGGAAAAACAACTTAGAAATCACAGGCGGCCCCTGAAGAGCAGCGAGCTCCCACAATTTAAACTGTGAGATTTAATTCAACTTTGACGCGGTGAAGCAGCTATTGAGGTGCTGCTAAGGACGTAATTAGGAGTCTTATTAATGTCTGTTGGTTCTGCCAAGGTGAGCCAAGTCAGGGAAGAGTCTTATAAGAGCAGAAACCTCTAAAGTCTTTCATCCAGTCTTTTCTATGTTCTTTCTATGAGGGACGGGCTTGACTGTGCTGAATAGTTTCCTTCTTTTATCCTATGAGAGTTCATTTCTGTGTGTGCCAGATGAACATATCTACCTGAGTGCTCACACACACAAACTCAAGTATACATGGATCATATAAGTGTTAATTTCTGAAACTGGAACTATGAGAAAAATGTTCATAAGACTGTTTCAAAAACAAACATTTAGCTCCACAAAAGTGGTCCATGAAACTCAGTTTCTGTTTTTTGAATGTGTGTTTTTCTGCAATAGATAATAAAGTAAGAGCATGAAAATGTGGACAACACATTAAAATCATTAATGACAGAGTAAGTGTGGAGTTTTCTTCTCAAAGCCTCAGTGATAACATTAATATCAAACCTCTTTAACAACGAAATGTTAGTTCAAGTATCGTCCATGTAGTCAAAACTGCTTTTTTATAATATCTCAAATATTTCAGATCATTTATTAATGCACCACCTTGCTGCCTTCACTGGTTTTAACCCCAAACATTTAGAATAGAATAGAATTTACTTAGAAACTCAGGTGTCTTGCAGATACAATTATAATTATTATTATTAAACCTTTATTTAACCAGATAAAACCCATTGAGATCAGGATGTCTTTAATGAGGGTGACCTGGCCAAGAGGTCAGCAGCACGTCATAAAAAACAGTTACATGAAAATGACAGCACAAGTTAAAACATACAATTTTTAGATGCATAGTGTTTTACAATAGGAATAAGAGGTGCAGAGGCTGTAACAAAACAACAAACAATAAAGAGATTTAAAAAAAATTAGATAGATAAAATTATAAAAATCACATAAAACAAGATTTTATAACATTTGTTGCTGTTTAAACTGTTTGCCCTAACACTATCAGACTCTTGAATCGAGCTCCTCTTTTTATTTTTATTACTGATTTTTTTTAAACAAGTTACCTTATTTTAAACAAACATCAGCTCTGAGTTTCAAACACATTGAATTTTGATCGCATGGTAAATAAAATGTACACATTTGTGTTTCTTAAGTTTAACATTTTCACTATTTTATAGTGTAGTGATGAATTTATTGTTTATTTTTTGCAAACCTCCAAATATTTCATCATTTTTTTTAACCAATGTTTTGTGTTTGATTTGATTTGATGACTTTATTTCGAACATGTAAAAGTAAAAAAAATACAATTAAAAAAAAAGCAGAAAAGAAGAAAGAGTTATACAAACATAAAATATAAAGAAACAGTTTTACAAAAGAAACAAAATCAATATTAGCAAGCAGTGAAACAATTTACTCTACATGTACGAAAAGGAGTAGGAAGAAGTTTAAAACTTATCTAATCCTACCCTCTATTCACTATTTTCTGCCATTATATGAGTGCAGTCCCACATGTCAAATCTTCATCTATTATCTTCATATTTATGCTAACAAACAAAAGTAAACCCCTCGTGATTATATACACTTGTCTTCCTCCTTGTACCTTATTAAAATCATTTCTTTGTACTTCTTCTTGAATTGAATTATGTTCAGACATTGCTTTAGTTCCATACTGAGACTGTTCCATAGTTTAACACCACAGACTGAAATACAAAAGCTTTTCCTTGTGGTCCGAACGCTCATCATCTTTAATCTCAACTTCCCTCTGAAGTTATAACCCCCCTCTGTTAAATTGTTCCCGTAGCTTTCAGAACAAAAGGATTGAATAAACTAAAGAACATTTTCCTCTGTTTATAATTTTCAACATTAAAAAAAAGCACTAAAACCAGCTGTGTGTTACTCCATCTCTCAGCACATACTGACCTCTGAGCTAAAGGCATTAAAAAGCTGTGGGGCTATTGATTTTTTTATTGAGTTGATTTTTCAGAAATAAATCACAAATGTGTTTTTTTACTATGTGGTAAAATGTTCTAGAAAAGCTCAACTATTCTTTAATTCAGCAGGATCCTATTTATAACCTGAGTGTACGGACTGAAAGTGGCCTGACAGAGACGTACACCACATTCCACGAAAGTTCGTGATAGGAAAAAAAAAAGACTTTATGTAAACTTGATTTTCCCATTGGTTTCTAATGGAAACATATCATTGTAATATGTATTGTTAGAAGGCAGGGTTATTCCCTAAAACAGAAGGGTCTTATTCAAAGCTGTGGTGTACGAACCAAGCAGGTCCTAAAAGATGCGTATACGCCACTTTCCATGAAGCGTTGTGATCTGTATAAACAAACAGGCCTTTAGTATACTTTGTATACTCAGATAATAAGAAACAACCAAATAAAATACCATAGCTATGCAGATGACACACATTTACATCACCATATCACCAGGGGATTATAGTCCCATACAAACACTGAGTAAATGCATTGAACAAATCAATGACTGGACGAGCCAGAACTTTCTTCAGTTAAACAAAAAAAAAAACTGAAATGATTGTCTTTGGAGGAGGAAAGGTTAAAGGTTACTGCTCAGCTCCAATCTGCAACGATGAAATGTTCAAACCAAGCCAGAAACCTTGGTGTAGTCTTAGACTCAGACCTTAATTTCAGCAGCCACATTAAGACAATTACAAAGTCTGCCTATTATCACCTTAAGAATATATCAAGGATTAAAGGACTTATGTCTCAGCAGGATGCATAAAAACTCCTCCATGCATTTATCTTTAGCAGACTAGACTACTGTAACGGGGTCTTTACAGGACTCCCTAAAAAGTCTATCAGACGACTGCAGCTCATACAGAATGCTGCTGCTCGAGTCCTAACAAGGACCAAAAAAGTAGACCACATTACTCCAGTTCTTAGATCTCTACACTAGCTTCCTGTCTGTCAGAGAATAGACTTTAAAATCCTGCTGATGGTTTATAAAGCACTGAATGGTTTAGGCTGATCTGCTACTACTTTATGAACCACCTCGACCTCTGAGGTCATCAGGTACTGGTCTGCTTTCAGTCCCAAGAGTCAGAACGAAACATGGTGAAGCAGCGTTTAGTCATTATGCACCACATATCTGGAACACACTCCCTGAAAGCTGCAGGTCTGCTCCAACTCTCACCTAATTTAAATCAAAGACTAAGACTTTTTTATTTGCCACTGCCTTCCTATCTTAGATCATTTTAACTCACTTTAAATTAAAATTTTAATGTAATTTTTAATATATTTCTAATTTTCCTTTTCTTTTCTTTTTTATCATATTTGTCATTTTAATTGTGTTCTTTTATGCCTGTCTGAATGTCTCCAATGATTTTAATGTTTTAATGTAAAGCACATTGAGTTGCCCTCGTGTATGAAATGCGCTATACAAATAAAGCTGCCTTGCCTTGCCTTACTTGGATTTATTTCTTATTTGTTTTCAATTGTGACATTTTTTTTGAAAAATATTCAAACTGTGTAGTTTAAATATGTTGTGCAGTTTTCTTTAAAATGCTCTGGTTTTGCCTGAAACAGTAGTTAGGGTCACGTTCACGAAAGATGCGTACGCCACTTTACAGGAAAAGTTCTCATGTATTAAAAAAACAAACCTTTATTATTTTAACCATATTTTCTCATTGATTCCTAATTGAAACATATTTTTAGAAATAAATGAAAAGATAAATCATTTTAATATGCAGTGTGATTTTTTTGGAAAAGGCAGTTATTCCCTTAAACAGCAGGGGCTCATTTCTGACCATCCTGTACGGACTGAACACTGCAACCACTGATTTGATACTTTTAACTTGATATACATACTGTTTGTTTGTTTGTTTGATTGTTTGTTTGATTGTGTGTGTGTGTGTGTGTGTGTGTGTGTGTGTGTGTGTGTGTGTGTGCGTGCGTGTGTGCGCGTGCGCTTGTGTGTGTGCAAGCAAGTGTTTTTACAATGTGATGTTTTAATTGTGACCTGCCAAGGGACTGCAGATGTAAATTAGCTTTAAGCTAACTCTGGTACAATGCATCAGATGGTGACATTTATGTTAAATATTGTACATGGTCCCTTTACAAATAAATTGAATTAAAAAAAACAAAAAAAAAAACAGAAAGTTACTATAATAGCCTCACTTTCTTATTTCTGATTTAGACTTTTTTTTTTTATTCAGCCTTTATCTGGAGGGATCATTGAGAGGCAAACCTCATTTATAATATCAAGTAATTTACAGATGCATTTAAAAAAAATGAGCAAAGACAAGAAAGCAATTAGAGAAACCAGAAAAAGGTTGAATTAAGGACAAACAATTAAAAGATTGAATAAAACGAGTAGACTAAAATTATACATATGACTAATGATTATTATTTTTAGAGATAGGTTACAAACATATAGTTTGAATTTGGTTTTATTTTTTTGGTAAAAGCTAAGTTATTCCTTCAAACAGCTTAATGTCATTTTGAATGGATTAAACAGGCTGGAAAAAAGATGTACGCCACTTCCTGTGAAAAGCAGGGATCTATATAAGACAAATGAAACTTTACTCAGCTCGGCACTTGCTATACTCTTACTCCTGTACATCTGTACACATTACAGATTAAATATCTGTCTCTTACACAAACAGACCATCAATAAATTCTTCTTTATTTATCCACCATTTTCTTTATTTCCTCTATTTCTCAAAAAGAAAGCAATTAACTGCTAAACATCAGTCTTTTAATATCACCTCCTACAATACTGTGATGTTTCTTTGTTCCTGTCCGTTGTTCCATCCTCCTTTTTGTTCTTTAATTGAATTTTCTCAGAAACAGAAGATTACATTTTCTCCGTTGTGGTGTCATTGATCAAATCTCTGTTTTGTCTAAAGGAGCCGCGGTTTAAACTTCTGCTCGCACAAAGAACTGATATCATTACGAGCTAAATGGACCTTGAAGTATGCAGTGTGTTTGTGCTGTAAACTGTCATGATTAAATGTTCACAACATGGAGACACACACACACTGATAGGAGAGGCTGCTATGCGGAGTGTTAATTTGTGGTCATATGGCCTTAAAATGAAGATTTGTTGATTCTTTATGCTTTCTTTAATATTTTTATGTTTCGCAGTTGCATGATTTTTAGTTTTCAGGACCACAGATGGTTGCTCTATTACACCCTGACTGTCATGTCTCTTATTTTTTTGCAAAAGTAGTAGTAATGAATTAAGTTGTAATGAAATTATTAAGTCGGTTTAGGGTAAAATGTGCCATCACACCCAGCCAGTGTTCCATTTACAATACCTCTAGTGCAGTCATGATGGTGAATGGAGAAACCTCATCCTTGTTGATCATCACTTGTTGATCCTTTGGGTGAAGCTCACAGCTGGAAAGAGATCAAATATTCAACTTAGTTATTTATTGATTAAAATGACTCTCACTTT
Organism: Notolabrus celidotus; assembly: GCF_009762535.1. Classification (NCBI taxonomy): domain Eukaryota; kingdom Metazoa; phylum Chordata; class Actinopteri; order Labriformes; family Labridae; genus Notolabrus; species Notolabrus celidotus. Next base: position 3,431,575 of record NC_048284.1, read on the forward strand.
CTCACAGCTGATGATAAAATGAGTCTCAAATGATGGTTAAGTTATTTAGATATGATGTCAGTAACACAATTCTGTTAATTATTTTAGACCTGATTTCAGTAGAGGGGTTAACTTGTTAAGTAATACTATGGCATCATTATTACATACAGGAAGTCAAAATAAGGGCTGAGCACAGAATAAGTTTGCTTTTCATGTAATATATTTTCATGACACCCTCTTGTAGAGAACTTGAAGTGTTTGAGAAACCGACAAACCAGAAGCACTTAAAATCGATACTGCAGAAACCAGTTTTTTCAGTGCACACAACTTCATTTCATTCTGTGAATGGAGACCTTGACTTCGCTGCTCCCAAAGATGTTTTCAACTTCTGCCCCAATCTCTCTTTCAGGAGCTGTCAGAGCCTTAAACTCTAATGGATACTTTAATATGGAGTTTGCTGCCCTCTAGTGGACAGTTCTGGAACTTTAACAATTATCTTTCCCACATAAAGAAAGGTGTTTAAATAGTTATATTTTTATAACATATATATTTATAAGAAAACAGAATATTATTAGTTATGGAAATTGTAAATGTTGATGGTGATTTTTTAAAAGCTTGAACTTTAATTCTCAAATAATTTTCTAATAATTAAACCTAGCTTTTTTTTTTGCTTTATCAGTAATTTTTTAAATTGTGAAAATACATTTTTATGTATTTTGTCATTTTTTGTATAATAAAAAGAGATTAGAAATTAAAAAATTTAATTTATTGTAGTTTTTTTTCACTTTAAAATCAAAAATGTTCAATTTTAGAAATATTTTTTCATACACTGTAACTTAAATATTTCCTTAAATTTTTTTGTTATAATTTATATATTTTTATTTTTATTATACTGCCACCAGGCAAAAATGAATTGCTTATGCTGTAACAAAAAAAAAAAAAACATACTTGTGAATGGATTTTAAAATAATAAAAAAAAGATGTAGTTTCTGTTTCTATCTGGAAATGACACGACTCTCATTTTTGTGTTCATTTTATTTATTTACTTACCAGTTAGCAGTGCTGATGTAATACTTGGGAGGGTGGTAGCTGTGTTTGAAATGTTATTTCTCACTGCAGATACAACAGGTGTGTGAAGGAAGCCTTACCTGAAACAGTCTTTGTGAGAGAGTGAGAGAGAGAGAGAGAGAGAGAGAGAGAGAGAGAGAGAGAGAGAGAGAGAGAGAGAGAGAGGCTGTCTCTGTCTGCTCTGATGCAAAGTTCTGGTTAAACATTGGCCCAAAGTTTGCCTTCTGCCTTCTGTTGTTTTTACACTGGAGCTCGTGCATTTGTTGCGGCCGTTATTGACTTAGTAATTAAAGTATTTTAACGTGGGGATTCTGTAATCATTACAGACGCCGCCATCTGTCCCTGCTCTGCTGTGTGAGCACCTGAGATGGACTTTTCCTCCTGAGTAGATAAGGTATAAAAACCAATCAAGACGGGAGGAGGGAGGAGATCCACGTCACCGCCATTCATCTGAATCAGTCTGACTCATGCTCACGTGGGTTTGTTTGCATTTAGTGTTCTTTTTTCTACCGCCTCTGATTTCAATACAAGATAAAGACATTACAACAGATAAGAGAGCTGCAGTCGTTGTTATTAGATTGACTTGTCACCATAACAGTACAAGAATAAAATACATGCTGACAGTTTATACCTCTATGTTAAATATCTGAAAGTGATGAATTATTAAATGCCACATGTTAGTTAAATTCAGTAAACTAAGATGCTCCCAACAAATGACTTCAGTGCCAGATAGTAAGAAAGATGAAGTCTGTTTAATCAGAGGACTCCGACCACACAGTCCAGTTTCAGTCTGCTTTGATCTCGTGCTTTTATGACGTCCCATCTGCTGCAGTGCAGACAAACTGAAAGGCAGACATGCTTCACTGTTTCAGGGTCGGTGCGGTGGTTTAAGATTTCATCACAGTGTTGGTCTGTAGTATTTTGGTGAACACGCATCGGAGTCCAAAGTAAATAAAAAGCTCCCATGTTTACCTGCAGCCTTTGATAGCTGACGAAGGGTCATCATGTGATCAGGCTTTGACACTATTGTGTTTATTTACTAACATTCAGAATCTAGTTGTTGTAATACTGCTGCAGTAACACGCAACGCCACAAGGCGGTGCCACCTTTTGTTTTGGTGTCATTATACAGACAAGTTGGTCATGTAGTGACCAAGCGGCAAACTCCGGCCGTGAGAATTGAAGCTAATGGTGACGTGTTAAAAACTGCAGTTCCTCAGGGCACTGGTTGCCTAGTGGTCTAAGCGCCCCGCATACAGAGGCTACAGTCCTCATCGCAGAGGTCGCCAGTTCAACTCCCGTCCATGACCATTTCCTGCAGGTCTTCCCCCACTCTTCCTACTCCCCATGTTTCCTGTCTCTCTTCAGCTGTCCAATCAACTAAAGGCAAAAAGTCAAAAAATATAACTTAAAAAAAATAAAAATAACTGCAGTTCCTCGAGTGTCCACTTGAGGCTGGCTGCAGAAAGACTGGAAACCACATACACACCCATTCAAAGAGACAATCTTTACAGCAGAAATAAACATGTTAACAGCCTGGTACAAAACACCAGTGTAGTCTGGATAGCTCATTTCTCTATCGGCACACACTGTATTGGGGTGATTTTTTTCATAACGGTAGTTTTGAAGCTATTAAACTTACGAGTTTTGCCCAAATAAGGTCATGCCTTAGTTGATTGACAGGTGGGAACACTGTAGCTGTGAGCAAAAAGGCTGAAGCCCCGCCTCTTTACCTCACACTAGCTTGACAGAAGTTTGGTTGAGTTCAACATTTCCAATATGGCTCCCGCCGACGATTGGCTTCAAAACAGCGCTTCATAAACAGATGGGTGATGTCATGATACGAAGTCCATTTATTATACAGTCTACAGTAGTGACGAGTTAGTGTTAGCTGCGCCTGTTTTCTATTTGTCGTATGATATATGAATATAGCGCTATGGAGACCTGGCATTATACGGCCACTGCCATGTGGAGATCCCCACTCTGTCATCTTGAAGCTTTCTGATGCTACCGCGCTATCTTTGGTGGACTGCTAAGACCGCTAGCTCTCTCCACCTACAGCAGCCGCGCTACAACACGTACTGTTTGATTTGGTTTCTGTTATAGTACAGAAAATATAAATAAATTAAAACCAGGGTGTTCTACTTTTGTGACTTTGAGAACATCTTCATGGTTAAAATTTTCTACTTGTGGTACCTTAACATTTCTACAGCTTATATTTATCCTTTCTTTTAGCAGGAGGACCCACTGAGACTGATGTCTCTTCCTCAGGGGTGCTCTGTAACTACGTAATTCAAACAAAATAAACACAGTTACACATACATTCAAAAACACAGTCATACTTGCACACCCATACCTTTTTTACATTTGAAAACAGTTGCAGGTTCTTTATTTCCCCCTCATCATTCTTCATCCTGCAGCATCAAAACCAGCTTCCATGAATGAACTCTCTGCACTGCATCCAGCCTGACTAATGTATATATATATGTGTGTGTGTGTGTGGGTAGAGTGGTTGTAAATAGCAGTGCTGTTAGGCTGCCCGTCAGTGAAAAACACCACTGAGACCAATAAAGGTTTATTTACAACATTATGCAAACAGAGGAAATGGAAGTCCTACAATGAGTCCAACTTTTAGGAACAACCGAAAACGATAACTGCATCAGATTGAGAGTTAAATTAAAGATCCATATATTAATATAAATAGTTCAGTCTTTATTCTTTACGCAGAAGCATCCTGGCTCCCGTCACTCATACTCTACCTTCAGGATCATCCGGTTGTTCTCGTCAACGTTCTCGCTCCAGCGTTCTTGATCCAGATCCACATACTGTCCGTTCTAGTCCCGGGCATCATTGTACTCCTCCTGCTCCCATGAAGACCGTGTTGATGGGAGGCAGCGAAGACACCAGGTCCTGCACCTCTGAAGACGACGGCCCACGCTGCTGGGAGAGCAATGCATCCTGGGAGTTGAAGGGAGAGGAGACTCCGAACATGCAGGGAGCCGATCCTGATGAGGGAAGGGAATGATCTGGAGATGAATCAACAGGTTTCTTTTTACATGTGTAATACAGTATAAACATGCAGCAACAGATTCTTTTGACCACTAGGGGGCACTACACACAAGCTTTCAACACAACATTTACATATTATCAACTCTTGCTCATATAGGTCTGCAACGTGTCCCTTTTCATGATTAGTAAACATCAAAATAAGGTCATAACAACAAATAGTTAGCTCTTACATACTGCCAGGTCAAGGCAGGATATTTACACCCCTGTTACATTTTGTATAACGCACAGAGGCAGCTCCTTTCTGATCCTTCCTCAGAGGTTGTTACAGAGGTGTAATGATAGGGAGACAGTGGCAATGTGTAGTGTTTGAGCTGGCACTTCAACAACGCCATGAACGCCATGTGAAGTCACACACTGGAACTCCAACATTTGTCAATTTGGGATGACATAAGTAAGCACAAAGGCGTAGTGATGGAGGAACTTTGGTCTGGTGCTCTTCCAGAATTGCAACGGAAAGTGTCTTTCCAATTTTCTTGTAACTCCTGTATTGCACGCTGACTATAAAGATCTTCATCTTTGCACTGAGATCATCTAATTAAAAAAAAAAGTCTTTGTTTAAAGAGATATTTCAGTGTTTTTTAAGTGAAGGTGTATGAGTTTAATGTCACTAGTAATTGTACTAGCCACAATCAAAGGCGTAGAATTGTGTATGACCCGTATGGACGTGTCCCTACCAATCTCAAACGATGGCTGAAATGTCCCCACCAATTAGAGGCTATTTCAACAAACAAAGGGTAAGTCACCAGAGGAAAATAGTCCCCCCTTATAGGCAACCGCTAATGAATGCAAAACATAGTTTCTGTTGCAGCCAGATACACAGGCGGACGCTGGGAGGATGTATTTCTTCTTTCAGAATGTCCCCACCAATGTCAACATCAAACCTACGCCCAATGGATGCCGGTCAGATCGGCCCCTTTAATGAGAAACTAGAGAGAAACAGCACGCAAGCTCAGCTACAGTTTCTGCAGATGGGGCCGATTCTGCCATGTAATTAACTAATTGGGAAAGACTCTGACTCACGCACTCATCTTGGTTTAGGTGGATGCTCTACAGTGGATTTTTTCAGCACTTTGCTTTGCCACCAGAAAGCCTGTTTGGTTTGGACTATTTTCAGACATGCTCTTCCACCTTCCTCTTCCTGCAGGAATCTGTAGCCTAGCTTGCGTGCTGTTTCTACCTGCAGTTTCTAATTAAAGGGGCCAAGCTGACCGGCATCCGTTGTGGCTACTACAATTACTAGTGACATAAAACTCGTACAACTCCACTTCAAAAATACTGAAACATCCCTTTAAGAGTTGAATTTGTGTGTGTTTTGTTGGGCTCACCTGCTCCAGTCTCAGCTGTTGTGAAATACGCTCCTGTTGTTTTTCTCCCGGGTTCATCCAGGATGTTGAGCGGATCGTGAACTTCAGAGTAGGCTGGAGGGAACTGGCGCAGGTTGCCTACAGTGCTGATGACGGACACGTGCTGGTCCACCAGTGATGTCATCCGCTGGCTGTCCTGGTAACTGCCATTACCATAGTAGCCTGCAATGAGGAAAGTTTGGTGCCATGTTTTTGGCTTGCTTTGCGTCATGAAGGTAACTGCACATGCTTGATTTTGCACTCCATGTCTTACTGGAGGATACCACTAGAGGGCGCACCAGGGAGCTAAAGCAGCATGCAACTACCAAATTTGCAGGATGTAAACAAGAGACCTGACAGAACTCACAGAGGTTACTTTAGAGTTAATGTTCTGTAAGTCCACCCACACCAGAACCATAAACTGATTCATCCTTACCTCCATGTCCTGCTGTAGAGTACGTCTGCCCCTGACACCCACCGCCTGCTGGATTCAGCCCTGCCCCCACAAAGCCAAATCCCTCTGCAGACTCCAGAATCTGAGCTGCGGTCTGAGAGTCCAGTCCCTGTTCAGCCTGAGCTGGATCCGAGCCTGAGTTGTAGGCTGACGTGGTTCTGACTGCAGAGTTATAAGGCGTGATGGAGCAGGTGGAGCTGTTGGACATGTGGGGGTGGCTGTAGAAAACGTCTTTATTCAGGTGCTGGTCGTTGAAGGAGGGGTACCGGGAGAGATGGTAGGTCAGAGGCGAGGCCTGAGACTGAGCTGAAGCGAGACACTGACTCTGAGGCCTGAAACACAGAGAGCAGACAAACTATCAGACTCAATGATGACAACAGAAGTCTATCTTTGCCCCACATTTGTATCACATCATTCGAACAGTGGCCAGACTGAACTTTATAAAGGATGTAGACTCTAGGATAGAATTTGAAATCTGTCTTCTGACCTACAAAGCTCTTAATGGACAGACCACTTTGTATCTTAAAGAGCTCATGGTAGCCTATTACCCCTCTAGAACACTACCCTCCCAACATGCAGGCCTACTCGTCGCACCCAAAGTCTCTAAAAGTAGTATGGGAGGTAGAGCCTTCAGTTATCAGGCCCCTCTCCTTTGGAATCATCTATCAGTCAGGGTCCAGGAGGCAGACACCCTCTCTACTTTAAAGAGTCGGCTTCAAACTTTCCTTTTTGATAAAGCTTATAGTTAGAGCTGGATCAGGCTTGGACCAGGTCTTAGTTATGCTGCTGTAGGCTTAGACTACCAGGGGAACTGACACACTGGGATCCTGTCTCACCCCTCCATCACTTACTCTAACTCTCCCTGTCCCATTAAAGTTACTAACCATAGACCTTTCTGGAGTCCCTGAGCTCCCTTGTCTCGTAGGTTCCTGCTGCTGTGGACTCTCTCTCTTCATCTCCCTCTATCCCTCTCTCCAACATGGTCTCAGAAGATGTGTGTCTAACATGAGTCTGGTCCTGCTGGAGGTCTCTGCCTGTTAAAGGAAGTTTGTCCTTGCCACTGTAACTTGCTAAATGCTGCAAAGTGCTCTGCTCATGGTGGATTAAGATGAGATCAGAGTGAGTCCTGTCTGTAAGATGGAACTGGATCTGATCCGGTCTTGATGTTGGGTCTTTGTTAATAATAGAACATACGGTCCTGCTCTGTTTGGAAAGAGTCTTCAGATAACATTTGTTGTGATTTGGCGCTTTATAAATACCGATTGATTGATTGAGATACACAGCACAACATGAAGCTGACCTGAGAGCGTTCTGGTAGTTTGAGGCCGAGGAGCCGCTGACAGGAGAGAAATAACTGGAGCTGGTCTGAGGTAAGCAGTGATACAGGGTCTCTGGGTATGAAGAGCAGGGGCTGGGCTGGGTCATGGCACTTAGAGAGGACATGCAGGAGGAAGAAGAGGAGGAGCAGGTGGAGGAAGAAGAAGCTGATGTCAGAGGTCTCCCTGTCATGGGCCCCTGGTTGATGACGGAGCCTCGGTGCACTAACGCTGCCGGGGAGATGGGGGGCGTCATGAGGGGGCCGCTGACCTGAGAGAAGTCCATCTGAACACCTAAACATGGAAGAAACAATGAAATCCATGAATCATGTTCTCTGAGAGGAATAATTAGTCATCAGTCAAGTTATTTGAGCTCCTTGTTGATGCATCAGGAGAGTTCTTACCTGAAAGAGTGAACCCTGCAGGCTCTGTGCTCTGATAGATGCCTGTGCTTGTTTCCAGACTCTGCTGCTGCTGATTGGTGGACAGAGAAATGTAGGCGTGTTCTCCTGGAGACTCATTCTTCACGGATTGGTCGATGGCAGCGCTGGCCTTGTTACGATTGGCTAGGAAGCAGGAGCTGGGCGAGGCTGTGAACGCTGCTTTACTCGCATCTGAGGGTGACAAAGTTTCATGATGTCATCATTAACACACCTGGGACTACTTCAACAACATTTAAACACTTATTTTAAAATATTAAGTGATGTGACGTGCAATCAAAATATATTTTTTACGCATTTTTTTTGATAGAGAAAAATTCTATCAAATTTGGCACTTAAAAATTAATTCACGTTTTATTTATTTACTATTGAATTAATCTATTTAAAAAATTCAAAAATCTAATTAAACATTGCCCTTACACAAAGAATATGACCAATGTATTGCACAGACAGCAATAAATCATCAAAATAGATTAAAAATAAAAATATTAAATAAATATAAAAATAAAAAACAGCTTGTTTTATTGTCTTAGTTTTACCTTGATGTCCTTAATAATTTAAAAACATGTCTGCTATTTATTAGCATCTCAACTATTAAAGGAAAAACACATTTTTAATATTGTTCCTTTTTGTTTTTATGGCATTTTATGTATTAAAATGTATCTTATTTCACTTTAGGCTGTTTTTAAATACAGTTTTCTTGTTATTTTAAGCCTTATGTAACTCCCTTTGAAACTCTATGCTTTGAAAACAAAAACAATTAAAACTGCTTATTTTCAATTAGCTAATTTTTAAAATATGATGCAAAATACAAATAAATATTGTAATGTTCTGAAATTGGGGTAGGAAACAATTTCCTGACCTTTTCTTTTACTCTTTTTATCTAGAATTTACTCTCACTTGTGCATCCTTGTTGGCATAACATAACATTATAACTTACTTTAGATTTAAAAGTGCTACATTCATTAGACTTAATACCTGTAATGCTAATCCTACAGAGGTTTTTTGGTATAGCAATATAACCCATGACCCAGAAGATGACAAGCAGTAAAGATAAAGGATGGATGGATGAATTGATTTGGTCTTTTCCTGACTCTCTCCCTCATACTGAAGAAAAACCCTGAATTAGTTTGTGTCAGGTGGCTTCAGTGTCTGATACCTGCGTTTTTCATGTATTTATCCAGCAGGTTCTGCAGGTCCTGCTCTTTGTCGTTGTTGAACTGAGTCTCCAGAGCCAGCAGGATGTACTCGTCCAGCAGCATCCTGATCAGGTGGAAGGACCCTGCCGATGTCAAAATGAAAACAAGAGAGAGAAAAGGTGTTTATTTGTCTTCTTGACTCCAGGTGAGCTCACTGTTTTATCTCCTCCTCCCTGACCTTTAGGCTCAAGCTGCTCTTTGTTTGGCCCCTCAAACCTTCTGTGTGTGTTTGAGCTTCATTCAGAGTTCAGAGAAGGAGCCACCAAATGGTTTGTGTTTATTCACGTACACACACTCTGTGTGTGCGTGAGTGTTTGAACAGAGAGCACGCGACCAGCCAGATAAGACTTTGTTTAATCAAGGTGAGTCCGGCCTTTTTAATTTATGACGCTATTGTAGCAATCTGCTCCCAGCTGGTGTGTATCAGCCCTATGTGTGTGTGTGTGTGTGTTGATGTGTGTTCTACGTATCATGTGGGCTTAGTAATGAAAAAAGAAGGAGCACAGAATCAATAAGCTGAGTCACACTATGATCAATTCAAACTGAAAGGACTAAAGGGGCCTTGAGTCGCTGCTTACAGATGTCCAATCCTATAAGACATCAACCATAAATATTGTCTCTCCTGATATAGATCCCTTTTTTCATTTAAGAACATCAATACAACAAACTTATATCTAAAGTTGGCCAAAACAGTAGGACCTCAACGACATACTTTGTCCACAGGGGGCGCCAAAATCAACACAAGCTGGTGCTTTGAATTAAACATCTTCTGTTTGAAATATTAAGGGGCTGTTTGATGGAAAACGGTAAACTATTGTTGCATTTTGGCCGGAAATTGAGTTTTGGACGACTGAAAACACAAACTTTTGAAAAATACAACCTAATAAAGTAAGTTTGAAGCATATCTAGGGTATTTAAAATAATCCTACCCAATTAAAAAACAGACCCAATAGACTCAAAAACATTCCTCTTTTACCTGCTTACTCTCCCTTAAATGGATGCAAAGTCATTTTTCAACCTTAGTTTTTATTTCTGTAACTACAAACTTTTAATTTAATTTTAAAAAACTGAGTTTTAATGAAATTTTGTAACTAAATTTACTTTCTTTCTTTCTTTCTTTCTTTCTTGATCTTAGCTTTTAAAACATTTTTTGTTTTCATGCTTATGTTTGTTTAATGTCATATTTTAAATTGGATATTTTCCAACAAGGTATGGCGTTATGGAATGAACCTGATATTGGATCTACAATTAAATGTTGGGCATATGGGCATCCTGCAGGGGTGTCAAGAGGTCTGAGCCAGCTCTGGGCTGCGACTTGACACACGAAAGATTCAATGTGTGAGTCTTAATCCTTGGGTAAAAGTTCTGAGATGAATCGAATTATTAAAGGTTCATTTCAGTTAAGACAAGATCAGTTGTGATTCTGTGTCCGGTGGGACAGTAAGACTCTGCAAGATACGGACTTCAGAGCAGCGAAGGGGGCCTGATTATTTATAATAATCCCTCCTAATTTAAATAAATAACAAGACCCAACACTATTTAATATGTACGTTAAGTTACATAAGAAAGAGAGAGAGAGAGAGAGAGAGAGAGAGAGGGAGAGGGAGAGAGAGAGGGAGAGGGAGAGAGAGAGAGGGAGAGAGGGAGAGATAGAGAGAGGGAGAGAGAGAGGGAGAGAGAGGGAGAGAGAGAGAGAGGGAGAGAGAGAGAGAGAGGGAGAGAGAGAGGGAGAGAGAGAGGGAGAGGGAGAGGGAGAGTGAGAGGAGAGGAAGAGGAAGAGGAAGAGGGAGAGTGAGAGGATGAGGAAGAGGGAGAGGAAGAGGGAGAGGGAGAGGGAGAGGGAGAGGAGAGGAGAGGAGAGAGAGAGAGAGGAGGGAGAGAGGGAGAGAGAGAGGGAGAGAGAGAGAGAGGGGAGAGAGAGAGAGGAGATCAAACATAACTGTTTTTTGTTTTTAACTCTGTAATTGCTGAATTGCTCTTTGTATGAATGGTCCTTTTCAATGAACTTGCCTTGCCTTGCCTATCTTTTGGTTTTATAAATAACAGTGATCAAAAAACTTGACTCTATACGTCACAAATTTGTGTTTTCTCAATGGTTCTTACCAAAACTGGAGGCGTTGTTGAGTGTGAGGTTGTGCATCACTCTGGCTCCAAAGAAACTCCACCTGAGGAGGAAATCCTGAGCCCGCTTCTTCACCGACCGGCCGCTCTGCTTACCGGGCTGATCAGAGGAAAACAAGGGACAAAAACACTGTAACTTGCTAAATGCTGCAAAGTGCTCTGCTCATGGTGGATTAAGATGAGATCAGACTGAGTCCTGTCTGTAAGATGTGACTGGATCTGATCCCGTCTTGATGTTGGGTCTTTGTTGTCTTTGAGTTTGCAGATAACGTTTGTTGTGATTTGGCGCTCTATAGATAAAGATTAGATGAACAGCTGTTACCTTGATGACTTTCTGCTCCACTACAGAGTCCAACCACTCGATGAAGGACTCCACTGTGGCGTTCTTCCTCAGCAGCTCCTTCAGCTCCTGAAAGATGCTGATGGAGTCGTCTGGAAGTTAAAAATCGTACTACGTTATTTTCTCTCTAAAGTTTGATGATGAATATAAATCTGTAAATGTAACATCCTCAGTATCTGACTCACACTCAGAGTACATATCTGGGTCTTGGTCTCCTGAGGTGTTAATACTGAGCAGAGGCTGTGAGCTGATGCTGCTGAGATCCACATTATCGATATCTGACACCATGCTGGTCACCACGGCCTGGTCGAACAGCGCTGGGCGGGCTATCTGGAAAACAAAAGAGGAGATAATGTCATGACATGAGAGTATAAGGCAGTTAAGTAGTACACTTTCTTATTCTCTGAATGTTGTACCTGTGCCAGGTGTAAGAAGGACGTCTGTCTCTTCAGGGAGGACACAAAGTGCCGTGCAATGGGGAGTTTCTTGGCTGCAAGGCATTCTGGGAGGTTTTCCAGGGAGGAGGCCAGCCAGTGCTCCCAGTGTTTGGCAAAGTTGCGAATATCTGCCAACAGACTGATGAACACCACTTAAACAATCCATCCAACTCTCAAATCACTCATCACAGTCTCAGCAGATGTGTGTCTAACATGAGTCTGGTCCTGCTGGAGGTTTCTGCCTGTTAAAGGAAGTTTGTCCTTGCCACTGTAACTTGCTAAATGCTGCAAAGTGCTCTGCTCATGGTGGATTAAGATGAGATCAGACTGAGTCCTGTCTGTAAGATGGGACTGGATCTTATCCTGTCTTGATGTTGGGTCTTTGTTAATAATAGAACATAGAGTACGGTCTAGACCTGCTCTGTTTGGAAAGAGTCTTCAGATAACACTTGTTGGGATTTGGTGCTTTATAAATAAAGATTGATTGGTTTTTTAAACAATTTTTATATATTCTGTGTTTTAACTTATTTACCTCACTGTGCAGCACTTTGGTTAACTTTGTGTTTTTAAATGTGCAATGAAAAAAATGGGATTGGATCTATTAAATAAAACATTTAAGGTCAGTAAGTATTTGTTTGCCTCGTGTCTTTGTCCATTCTGAGGACATCTTTTGGTAACATTCATTACAAGTCTTAAGTCTCTAACTCATCACTGCTCCCTGTATGTTCGAGTTGGCTGGTCTGCATTGTCTACCCGTTGACTAAATCACAGCATGTCCTTATTTATAAGGACCTGCTTCCCTCTCATTTATGTGATTTCATTCATTTAAAAAATACTGGAATCTACAGTCTCCAATCTGTGACCAATTCGGTCCACAGAGTGCATCTTAAAATGGGACAAAAGAGTTTTAGATACTCAGCTCCTACAGCCTGGAATCTACTGCAGGAGAGCCTGGGTTTGAGTGAGCTTGTCTCTTTAAATGTTTTTAAAAGCAGATTGAAGGCATATGAGGAAGATGCATCATCTTGTAGATGCTTGATTGATGACTCTCTGTTATGTGATCCATGAGATGTTGCCATGTTTAAGAGTTGTGTGTTGTTGTCTGTAACTTTGTTGGAACGTGCTGCTGCTGATCTCAGCCAGGTCACTCTTGTTACAGAGATTCTTAATCTCAGTGAGGTTTTCCTGGTTAAATACAATTTACATAAATAAATAAAACATTAAAGGCTGAACGTCTTTTTCCACCCAGAGATGGACTCCAGATTTCTGTTGATCAGAAAAATCCCTTCTATAGAATTCATCTTGTTTCTGGAATCAGGAAGTGCTTCATGTGGTTTCATGAGAAAGGTTTCTGTTTCATGAGCATTAAAATAATTTGGCTTTAATGAATGAGGTGAAGTTGAACAAACCTTTCAGGCATCTCCTGCATGGTAGCCGGGATCAGAACATCTGTTAAAACCTGAAAAATTAGAAACATGTCAGGAAAACAAGAAGAGGATTTCAAGCGTCTCTCTCATCTTAATAGACCCATGACAAAAATATAGTTTGTATATTTGATTTGTGTAACATCTCATTGTGAAAGTGCTCCATGAGAAAGCTGTCTTTAAGGTAGTATTCATCAGTAAAAGATCAAGCTATCCAGTAAAAACTAAAATGTGCCATAAAGTTGTTTTTAAGTTCACTTCTACAATAAATGTGTGTTTCATGTTCACCTTGTAGAGAATGGAGTCACAGACGCAGAAGATGTCGACTATCACAGGGTTCTCCAGCAGAGGCAGCAGGTGGTCGGGCATCCCCTGCCAAAAATGGAGGAGAAAATTCTGGATCTGAAAGAAAAGAAGAGTTTTGATTGTTTGAGGAGTTTTTTTCTGGTTTCACTCTTTTCTCTGATTAAAGAAGAGTTCTTCACCTCCTCAAAGTTGACACTGATGGCGTTGTCCAGGATGCACTGACAGTGTGTTTTATACATCATGATCAGTGTGTCCACCTGAGAACAGACCATTAAGAAAAACTGTCAGGGTAGTGTTGCAGAAAAACAGGATATTCTAAATATAGTTTTATTCCTCATCCACCTTTTCTCTGGAGGTGTTTCCCTCCAGTAGGAGATGCTGAGCGTTGGGGAAGTCTGGCAGCAGAGTCCCGGTTTTAGAACTCAGGGAGTATTTCCTGGTGAAGCCTCCCTGAAAAACACAAAACATATGTATTAAAAAATAATTCTTAACTTTGACTTTTATTTACACTTTATAGATTGTGTTAAAGAGTGATTCAACACCCTCTGAATATCTTGAAACATCTCATATTTCTGTGAATAACTTTTCTTCCTTTATGTGATTTCCATCCATTTAAAGAGTAATTTAATAAAAGATGAAAAACACAGGAGTTGCATGTATTTCAGTACACCAATACAATACAATATAGTTCTAAAAAGGAGGGTTTTTAGGCAGGATTTGTAATGGGAAAGAGAGTTTGAGTTCTGGATGCATGTTAAGGAGTTCCAGAGACAGGGGGCTGCACAGCTGAATGCTCCAGAGCAGATGGAGGTCAAGCGAGCATGGGGTACAGTGAGGAGCATGGAGGAGGAAGATCTGAGAGTGCTGGTAGTGTAAAAAAATAGAAGTCTTGCGTATCTGATTCTGAGGGCTCCAACCTGCTGGATCAGAGAAAGAGCTGGAACGCAACATAGTGGATCCAGTGGAAGTTAACACATTGACTAGAATAGAAACCTATCAGATCCGGTGTCGTGACAGATCGGAGACAGGCCGGACATGGATCTGGTAGAATTTGGCCGTCAGAGGTCAACACAGTTCATTCATTAGTTCAAGTTTGCAGCAAATATAGTTAAATATCATGTAAAGGTACTTTCAAAGTAAAGGTCACAACTTTCACTCACCTCGTTTTTTAACTTGCTCCCTGAAAACCTGTGAAAAAACACAATTATAAATATTACAGCATCTAGAAATTTAAACTATGAAAACACTCACATGACAGTAAGGAAGTGGATAAAGAGGATGTAATGTTCTGTTACCTGGTCAGACCTTTTCCAGAGTACACAGAGTGATAGTAAGCGCTGCTCTCTTTGATGCCAATTCCATAATAATGATATCTGTGTGAAGTCAAGATCAAACATCAAAAATCAAATATCAAATTAGAGCAGGATTAGTATTCAACAGAACAGAAGTGATGTTTTGAGTTTACTTAGAATGTCCTCTGGTGCCGAGTCTTCTTGTTGTGAGGAGAGGAAACTTCTGTCGTATAGTCTGATGGGATAGAAGGTGAAAGTTTGATCAATATGAGCTCTGTTGGAAGTTCTTCTACACATTTACTCACCTGGTGTCTAAGTGTGATAGTTTCCAAAGACAGAAGAATTTCTCAAATGTCTGAAATCAGGACTCTTGGTGCCGACTTATGACACTCACCTTTCCAAACGTAGCAGCACAGGCGGGCTCTAGTTTCTCCTTCCTGCAGAAGTCCAGATAGTGAGCGTAGAGGATACACCGAGGCAGACACACTCCTTCACACACTATGTAATTCTCCTCCAGCCTGGTGAGACACATCAGTTATAAAACACAGAACAGGAAATGTTTATTTAATTCAGTGTTCAAGTCCAACTAGATGAGTAAAAACTGGAGTTTTCTGCCTTCAAAGCGGCTGCAGGGTTCTAAAAGTATCTTCCAGGTTTTGTCCAGGTGGATTATTTAGATCATAATAAGGTAACAGGTCTGAATCCTCCCCCCACCCCTGCTCTCACCACTGCAGAGTGAGCTGAGTCTGCTTCTTCTTATCCTTGATGATTTGACTGATCGTCTTCCTGGAGGAAGAGAGGCTCTCTTTGATGGTCAGGTCGGGGTTAAAGTCCAACAGGTCCTGGTCTTCCTCTGAGGATGGAGTCTCATTACTGTCCTCAGCTTCTGACGAGACACGCGTAAAAAAACAGCACATATGGTAAGGTCATGAAAAACAGACAAGTGCGCATTAATCAAAGAAGAACACGTTTTGAAAACAAGCAGCAACCTCTGGTCTTAAAATATGAAGCTGACGCGGAAGTGTTATAAACTGCAGTTCCTCGAGCGTCCACTTGAGGCTGGCTGCAGAAACACAGGAAACCACATACACACCCATTCAAAGAAGACGATCTTTACAGCAGAAATAAACATGTTTACAGCCTGGTTCAAAAAACAGTTAAGGTCTGAATAGCTCATTTCTCCATAAGCTAGGGGTGAATGTTTTTATACCTCAGTATTTCCGAAGATATTAAACTTAGGATTTATGCCCAAATAAGGGCATAGCTGACTTGATTGACAGGCGGGAACACTGTAGCTGTTAGCAAGGAGGCTCAAAGCCCGCCTCTTTACCTCACACTAGCTCGGACGAAGTTAGATTGAGTTCATCATTTCCAATATGGCGCCCGCTGATGATCGGCTTCAAAACAGCGCTTCAGAAACAGATGAGTGACGTCACGGATGCTACATCCATTTATCACTTTGTCCACAGAGGGGCGCCAAAACTAAAGTTCCTCACAGGAGCTTTAATACCCTTCAAAAGAACGTTTTCAATGTTGTTTTTTGGGGTGCATTTCTGCCCTTAATGGATAGGACAGCTGATGAAAGAGGAAATGTGGGGAGTAGAGAGGGGGGGAATACGTGCAGCAGGTGGTTGTGGCCAGAAGTTGACCCATAAGGTGCACGCTTGAAATGCTAGACCAACAGCGCCTTACCTTCTCTATGTTTAAAGCTTCAACTCAAGGCAAGATGGTGTTAAAGTAGAAGTACACAAGTGCTCCATTTACACTTTGTAAAGTCGTGTTTTCAAAGGTGCTGTTAAAACAGTTTTAGGTGTTATTGTTGAAGCATTCAGAGCAAACTCAGAGCCAACTTTTCTGACGTTGAAAATGTTGAAGAAATGCTCTGAGGAGAGATGTTTCTATAAAGGTGAGGCTTTTAAGGTTCATTAGATTTATATAGTGTGAGTTTATTTAAAAGCAGCAATATTAAGACTATAGATTGTTTCTGCTGTGTGTGTGAATCATCATGCTTAAGGCCTGAGGAGAAAAAAATCTCTGGGTTGTAGCACGTGTAGTTGTAGCACGACCATGAGGCCATTTTCAGTCCCTTTCTTTCCCTCTGCAGATCTCAAAAACGCACAAAGTAAAACAGATTTAAAGAGTTTTAGGGGATAATTTTTTTAGACATAAGAGGGACATTAGAACAAGCAGTGTTTTAAAGAGTGATTTTTTTAATGTATTTTGTAATTGAGAGTGGTTGTTCCTTTACCTGATTTAATCCCAGAGTCATCCTCCTGATGAAAAAGAGTCTGTTTCTTAAAGTCTGTGTGTGTTTCCTCCGGTGAGCTGCACAAAGTCTTTGTTAGAGAGTGAATAAGAAAAACTCCATCCCTGGTTGAACCGTCGCTGCAGCTGCGTTTCATCGGCATGGTCACATAAAATAAATGTTGATGAATCAATCAACCAAAGAAAAAAAAAACAAGAAGAAAAGTGGAGTCAGCCTGTTGTGAGGTGAAGAACAAATCCACTGCAGCTCATTTGGTCCCTCAGATCTGCAAACAATCCTTTAAGCACTTCTTATCAATCCCATTTTCACGTCCAAGAACAGATAAAAACATCCCTCTTCTTTTTAAGATCACAGTTTGAAGAAAAGGAGAGAAATGTGCCGTTCTGGTAAACCTCACAGATCAACCTCTCAGACTAATAATAAGTCAGTGCTGTGGAAAGGCAGAGCTAATGAAGCTGGGGATGCATTCATCATATTTACAGAAGACTAAGGCTAATCCAGGTTATTAATGATTAACAGAAAAACCCTCATCCATCTGTCCATCCATCCATCCTGCCTGCCTCAGTTATCCGGCCCTTTGTATGCATAAAAACAGCCTGATGTGAACCAGAAATATAAGATTTATATATATATATGAAGAGTTAGTTTAACCACAGAGAAACCTAACTTAAAAAAAGAATCCCTTTGTTTCAAACTGAGAAAGAAATACTAAAATAAAGATCTGTTTTTTTAAGACCAGAAATCCAAAACCAAAGAGAAGAACTATAAAACCTGTTAAATCAGAAACAAAATAACATTTCAAAGGTTTTGATTGGTTACTGATTTAAATTAATTGATCTTTAAGTCAATTATTCAACTATAGTTGTTTCTACACTACTGCTGCAATCCATTATATTTCAATTATTGACTAATAAACCACTCCATTACTGGTTTATGTAATTTTTAAAAAGTAAAATAATCTCCATATCAATTTTTCTGGTTCTTTAAATGTAAGCTCTGGAAAAAAAGTAATACTATGAGTTTTATTCTGGTATGTGTATATATATATTTTATTTTACATTCTCTGACATTTTTTAGACCAAATAATCATTTGATTATTGATAACCTTTAGGTAATAATCATATTAGAATTTCTGATAGTTTCCAAATAGTATGGAAGCCCTAAAAGAACATGATAAAATACATTTTGTTTTCTCTGTTTTCTTGAGATAACCACTTATTTTTCTCGTTATCTCAAGATCACAAACTTTGTTTTCTCAATGTAACAAGAAAAATAAGTTGAGATCTTGAGAAAAAAGAGAAAATAAAATGTATTTAATCATGTTCTTTCAGGGCTTCTGTACTAAAAATAAAAGGAGCACATTTATATGTATGGTACCCACGTAACTTCAGTTAATAGGTAAGGACTGTATTCAGTTTCTTTAATTATTCTGTGTTTTTCACAAACATTGTTAATAAAATTTTGCCTCAGTAAAGAAAAAAATAATGAAAAAAATGTTACAAGAAAATTAGTTGAGATTTTGGGGTAACTAGCTTTGTTTCCTCGAGATAACGAGAAAATTAACTCGGTATCTTGAGTAAACAAATATAAAATAAAATGTAATAAATCATGTCCTTTTAGGGCTTCCGTACATAAATGTGCTCCTTCTATGATTAGTACAGAAGACCTAAAAGAACATGATTAAATACATTTTATTTGATCTGGTTTCTGGTCTTATTTTTCTCGTTATTTCAAGAAATCAAATATAAAAATAGAAGATATTTAATCATGTCCTTTTAGGACTTCCGTACATATGTATAAATGTGCTTCTATTATATTTAGTAGACCTCAAAGAACATGATTAAATACATTTTATTTTCTCTGTTTTCTGGTCTTATTTTTCTTGTTATCTTGAGAAAACAAATATAAAAATAAAAGGTATTGAATCATGTCCTTTTAGGGCTTCCATATATGTATTTGTGCTCCTATTATGTTTGGTACAAAAGCCCTAAAATGACATGATTAAACACATTTTATTTGATCTATTTTCTGGTCTTATTTTTCTCGTTATTTCAAGAAAAGAAATATAAGAATAAAATGTATTGAATCATGTCCTTTTAGGGCTTCCGTACATATGTATAAATGTGCTCCTTTTATAGTAGACCTCAAAGAACATGATTAAATACAATTTAATTTCTCTGTTTTCTGGTCTTATTTTTCGTGTTATCTTGAGAAAACAAATATAAAAATAAAAGGTATTGAATCATGTCCTGTTAGGGCTTCCATATATATTTTTTGTGCTCCTTTTATGTTTTGTACAAAAGCCCTAAAATTACATGATTAAACACATTTTATTTTCTCTGTTTTCTGGTCTTATTTGTCTTGTTATTTCAAGAAATCAAATATAGAAATAAAAGATATTTAATCATGTCCTTTTAGGGCTTCCGTACATATTAATAAATGTGCTACTTTTATATTTAGTAGACCTCAAAGAACATGATTAAATACATTTTATTTTCTCTGTTTTCTGGTCTTATTTTTCGCGTTATCTTGAGAAAACAAATAAGAAAATAAAAGGTATTGAATCATGTCCTGTTAGGGCTTCCATATATGTATTTGTGCTCCTATTATGTTTTGTACAAAAGCCCTAAAAGGACATGATTAAATACATTATATTTTCTCTGTTTTCTGGTCTTATTTTTCTTGTTATTTAGAGAAAACAAATTTAAGAATAAAATGTATTGAATCATGTCCTTTTAGGGCTTCCATACATATGTATAAATGTGCTTCTTTTATATTTAGTAGACCTCAAAGAACATGATTAAATACATTTTATTTTCTCTGTTTTCTGGTCTTATTTTTCGTGTTATCTTGAGAAAACAAATATAAAAATAAAAGGTATTGAATCATGTCCTTTTAGGGCTTCCATATATATGTATTTGTGCTCCTATTATGTTTTGTACAAAAGCCCTAAAATTACATGATTAAACACATTTTATTTTCTCTGTTTTCTGGTCTTATTTGTCTTGTTATTTCAAAAAATCAAATATAGAAATAAAAGGTATTTAATCATGTCCTTTTAGGGCTTCCGTACATATGTATAAATGTGCTCCTTTTAAGTTTAGTAGACCTAAAAATGACATGATTAAACATATTTTATTTTCTCTGTTTTCTGGTCTAATTTTCTCATTATCTCAAGAAAACAAATTTAAAAATAAAAGGTATTGAATCATGTCCTTTCAGGGCCTCCGTAGAGCAGAGATATTTTGAAGGCGTCTTCCAACGGTACGCGAAGATCGAAATGACGTCATACCTTTAATTCAGAAAGTAGAAACAGGAAGTGAGACACAGGCACGTGCCCTCCTGACCTCCTGACACCCCGAGCATCGTTTACCTGACAGCAGGTGGGAGACATGAGGAGGAACAGAAGGTAAGAAACAGGTGAAGCAGGGAGATCTCTCACACCTGGTCCCTCCAGACTCTGAGGAGGAGAACCTGAGATTAAACAGCTGTTTGAGATTAAACAGCTGTTTGAGGTTGAGGTGTGCGGGCACGCTGGATGACCGTTAGCTGTGAGGTTAGCTTTAGCATGCTCTGTAGTTAGCTTGAAGTTAGTTTACCTTTTTAGTCTAACTTCGGCTGAATGTCTATAAAACATATGAACTCCACTTTTAAGAGTCTGCAGAGTCCCGTTAGTTTACCTGGGCACCCTGTTGTAAGCTGTGGGTTTAAGGAAGAGTGTTATCTTTACATTTGACTCAGTAATATGAGGAAAATAACGGTTAACTATGTTAGCTAGCTACATCTTGAATCAATCCCCTCCTACATCCAGATTAGGGATGTACTTTTTAATTATTCTCTGTGATCGATTTTTGGAAATGTTAACCATCAATTATCGATTAATTGAAAAAAAAAAAAACCATTATTATTCTTACGTCAAAAACAATGCCAAATAGGTTGTTTTCCCCCTGAATTTTATTTTCTACAGCAACAAAATGCAAATAACTGACGAGATTGAATAGGAGTACATGTTTGACACGCAGAATATCAACGATCAGGCTCATTAAAATATTATCCGCGGACATAATCTTATAAAGTGAAGGCTCATGATACTAACAGAAACGTACTTCAGACTCACAGTGTCCAGTTTTCTGTCTACTCGTTCTTATTGAGAAAAATAATCATGTGTATTCGGTCAGGTGTCAGCCAGGAGCGCAACCGGGTCAGAATCAGTCCCGCTTGAGAAAAGCTCAGACGGCTCTGATGTTGCTGCTCTGTAAACGTAGCGTACCAGAATTTCCCACCTGTCTGTTGCCTTTGTATCCAAAGGTGGGAAATATCCTGTTTAAAGCTGTCAACCTTTGTGTCCGTGTTGTTGTTGGCAGCAGTTTTGTATTGATCCTCTTTTAAAAAGCGCACGTGGAGACCTGACGCACAGCCGCCAGCTGAGCGTCTCCGCTGTGCGCAACACCTTCAGTCAGCTGATTCACATCCAAACATGCTTTAAACTTCAAACACCTCCCTGATAGATGAGTGTAATATGAGACCACATGATGTTTGTTCCACGTGACGGAAAATTGATGACAAAAATGTGTGTTTCGAGTAATTTCTTAACAATCAATTAATCGATAATCGATTAATTGTGGTCATCCCTAATCCAGATGTTTGTTATTTGACATTCAATCAAAGCTAGTTCATCTAGATCAGGGGTTCCCAAACTTTTCAGCCCGTGACCCCCAAAATATAGGTACCAAAGACTTGCGACCCCCACTGTCCCTCAAAGTGATTTAATGTGGCTTCATTTATCTGATCTGCAGAAAATGACCCTACCTATATGAGCATGTGGCTGTGTTTCCTGTGCCATTATGAATTAACCTACTGCTACTGATGCTTTTGATAATTAAAGATTCACTAATCCTAAACTTAGGAGTCATCTGGCAAAAAGAAAGGCAGAAAACTCATTACATTTTCTATTTTCAAGGTTTTATTTAAAGTTTAGCTACTATTTTTGTTGATATTTTTTACAATAAATGGGTAAAATTAACTATTTTTAGATAACTTTTGTCATTCAACTTTTTTTATTGCATTTTTTCAGTATGTCTTTGTTCATCACAAGTTAACAAATTATATATAAGTAACACAAAACCAACAAAGAGAAGAAAAAATAAATAAATACAAAAAATACAACAATAATAATGATAATAAAGGAATAATCATAAATAACAGTACAACCAAAAATGAAGATAAACATAAGAAAACAAGCTAAATAAACAGAAATAAATAATAATAAATAATTTGAGAAAAAAAACACATTCTGGAAGACATCTAAGGCCCCCCCATTTGTGTCTCGCGACCCCCCAGGGGGTCCCGACCCACACTTTGGGAACCCCTGATCTAGATAACCTAGATTTGATGTCCTCTAATGATCTTTGAATTAATTTTCACTTATTTATATGCTCTAATACCCTTTTGAGACTGCATTGTAAAAGAACTAGGTGTATTGACAAAGCAGTATATTCATTACTTCTCATGTAGTGGTGCCACATTTGGAAAAAAGTGCATTTAAACAGGGTGGCCAACTTTGAGTGTGATTTTTATGACATAGACCTTATCACATAAATTTGCATTAAATCATGTGCACTTATTTTTTAAATTTAATTTAATTTTAACTGTCTTCAGAAACATATTTTAAAATAATTTTATTCCTTTAGAGTTCTTTTGGGGGAATTTTATGTCTTTTAAAATATGTTTTATTTCTTTATCTTGACTTATGTGTTTTTTGTTGTTTTTTTCAATATATTTTTATTGATTTTTCATGGACATTCATTCATAATAATCAGGGATACAATGTTGAATATAGACACAAATATCCATAGTATAGTCAAAATTAGCCTAGAAAGGAACATCAAGGGTGCAGGTAGAATGTACCAGACATCACTAAACCAACAACAATCATTAGATAATAATAATAATAATAATATTCAATATATGAGAAATTGAAGAGTGTATTAAAATGTTAGAATAAATAACAAAAGCAAAAAAACAAATAAAAACAAAAAAAACACACACACACACACACATACACACACAGGAAACCATCCCAAGTGCTATGAAAGTTCTGGAGACTTATTCATTTAGACTTATGTGTTTTTATTAATTGTCTGTTTGACTTTGCCGCCCATGTAAAGCACTTTGTAACTCGGTTTTGAAAAGTGCTCTACAAACAAAATTATTGTTATTATTATTATTATTAATATTTTGATCACATATGGATTTAACATAAGACTTTTTGAGCGTCCGACACTTAATTCCCTGCATTCTGTTGAATATTTATGTGACCATTTGTGGTGGAAATTAAATTGTGTAAAAGGAAAACACAAAATTATTGATACATATGTAAGAAAAAAAATAAAAATGAAAGTCTCTGAAAGAAGCTTATAATTTAGTAAAATGAATTTGTTATTTTTCATGTGGTCTTTTTAAAAACTAAATAGTGGAATTTAAATTAGAGGTAAATATTAAAATAAGATCAAACACTTAAATCATCAAAGACTTTCTGGGGGTGTTGAAAGAAACTCCCAAATCTGTAGGAGTCAGGGGTCCCAATCATTCAGGTAGAGATAACAGAGATAGCTTAGCTCAAATAAGGGATGCCTTGCTGTATTTTAGTTTTTTACTGCAGTAGTTACACTAAAGCAAATTCATTGTGCCTCTACTGTACGGCCACTATTTGGCAGCTACTGGAAATTTTAAGGTGGAGTAATTACTTTTGCATTACTCTGAAAGAGTTAATGTCGTGTCAATAAAGCCACCTTAAAGGTGACATATCATGCAAAATGGACTTTTTAATGGTTCTTTACCTGAAATATGTGTCCCTGTCTACAAACCCCCCGAGAATGAAAAGAATCCATTCTGCCCCTGTTCTGATTTCTACACCTTTCTGTAAATGTGTCTGAAACGAGCCGTTTCAGACTTCCGTGTTTTTGTTACGTAACAACAATATCCGGTCTGTCACGGAGTCAGAGCTCGGAGCTTGTTCAGCCCATAGACTGTATAAAATACAACTCAACCCCTCCTCTGTTTTTCATTACCTGCACACGTGTGCTAACAAGGAGCTTAGGAGGGAGGCATGCTAGTTGTAGGCTGTCTTAATAAACACAAAGGTCGGTTTTACTCCCCACGTCTGCAGATTTGAAGATCTAGTGGATGATTTTTATTTGTCATGGATAAGTGCTAGCGCTAATTAGCATAGCCACATAGCTACATGTTCATAGCTGTAGCTGTAGCTGTGTACGAAGACACACGTCGACATACTGACAAATAAAACAACAAGAAACACTAAATCTGTGACCAATCCTTCAGAAAGGTCCCGCTGCCTTTCTGGCAGAAGTCGGTTTTACTCCCCACGTCTGCAGATTTGAAGATCTAGTGGATAATTTTTTTTATCATGGATAAGTGCTAGCGCTAGTTAGCATAGCCACATAGCCACATGTTGGTAGCTGTGTACCAAGACACACGTCGACATACTGATAAATAAAACAACAAGAAACACTAAATCTGTGACCAATCCTTCAGAAAGGTCCTGCTACAGGTGCCTCTCCATCAGGATCAGATTCTGGATCAGATTCAGAGGGTTGAAGTAACGGGATCTCTGAGCAGCCGTGTATATTCAGCCAACATGTAAACATTAGATCAACGTGCTGGAGAGCCGAGGCCACATCCACTTCCTGAGGGGGCGTGGTCAGAGAGAAAACAGACTGTTCTGAGGAGGACTGAAGAAGAGGGTTTTTCAGGCAGACCAAAATCTGATTTCAAAGTGTTTTTTTGAGCATAAACTTTAAAGACATGTTTTGGGGACCTCTTAGACCAATATATGTTGATGAAAAAAGCGTGATATGTCACCTTTAAATCTCAAAACCATAACTGACCGTTGTGTTCGTTTTTTGATAGTCTCACGTTCATTGTCTCTGACAGAAGTTACTCAGAGTCAGGGCAGATCAGATTCATATGTTGAAACAGCTGACCGATAAACACAGAGGTATGAGAGCGTGAGACTGGTGCTGAGAGTTGGCAACCCAGTTATATGTTATTATTCCCCTTTTGAGGCTGAATTATATGAGAACATGGTGTATTGACAAGGCAGGATTCTCTTCTGTGGTAACTATCAGTTATTTATTATGATCTACTTTAGACTCCATGGCTGTCACTGAAATATAAGCAGTGATAAAAGTCTACTGAGTCCAGTTTTTACAGCCCAAAATGAGAAATTTCCCATTATATAAGAAAGTTTTTTCTAAGAAACACTTTAATGGCAATCAAGAAATGAAAAATAATTTAATCATATTAGGATGTATGCATTAATGTCAATGCATGCTTTTGAAGGATAACATCAGAGCTGGTTTTGATCTGCCTATAAATCAAAAAAAAAAAAAAAGGTACATTCATTTATTTGTGATTCTTTCCTCAGATTCTGTGTACGATGTGAGCATTGTTGATGCTGCTGCCATGCAGTCAGTGGTGGGCTCCGAACATCAGAGGTAAGTAAAACAACATTCAGATAAACTCTAATATATTGTATGAAGGCATTATTCTCTGAGTATGTTGCCAGTTTTTTTTACAGCTAAGCTATTCAATAGAGTTATGATTCCAAAAGCAAAAACTCACCAGACTTTTATTTTAGGATTGTGTTCAAACTTAAGTAAATGTGAAACCACTATAACAGGATATTGCATTTTTTTTAGATGCATCTATACTTATTCTCATTTTGCCACTTTCCCCTATTTGTCAGGATACTCTATGCCAAATTTCATACCTGGATATAACAGAATGCAATTTTAACACCTTATTTTATAGATTTAGATTATCATGCCAGGAGCAAAAAAGGGGTTTTTGGCCCTGAAACGGCCCTGAGTTAAGAGTGCTCATCATCATCTTGAGATGGCCCAAGGATATAGGCTAACTGGAAATACTAGTGAAAAAAAGGTAGCAAAAACATCCTGAGGGCTGGGCCTGGCTCCCGGCCTAACTACAACAACTAATTCTACTTACTTGTATTTGTTTGAAAATTTGTCCAAAATCTAATTTGATGCTAGTAATCAGTCCCTCCAGGAAGTTGCGATTTCGCGATTGCAACTATCAATGCAAATTCAACCAATCAGCGCGATTTTTTCGCGGCCTTGCAATTTTATACAATCACCGCAACTTTCCCGCAAATTTGACCAATCACCTTAACCTCAGCCCCTGTGCGTCATCGGTTTTGTCATCAATTTCACTTCATTGGAACATAAACATCAGTCCTCACTTGATCGGCACTTTTCAACAACAAAACACGCACAGAGAACGGGTGAAAAGAGAGAGGACAGCAGGCAGGACAAGTGACCATGACAACGTTGTTACAGATTGAGGGACACAGTGTTAGCTTGGTCTCTACCTGCAGCAGGTGTGCTTTATGAACCAGCTCTCCTCACCTCCATGCATCTGTCTCATCTTCATACATGATTTTTACCCCTGGTGAGCGTTAGTGACAAAGACACAACCGGTGGACGTCTGTTTACTATTTGAGGTTTGACGTTTTTGCCGCCATTACTGTAAAAAGCTCCACGTCTAAAGCTTGATTTAATCCAGTTTGGTGATACATCAGACACATTCAGTAAGTTTTGATCAACTCATAGTCATCAAAGATGCAGATTCATTTCAGAGTGCCGTGAACTGACTGTCAAGTGCCTGTGTCCCTGCGAGGTGCATTCAGGGACCGTAGTAAATGTGAAATACAGCCCTTTCATGGCATTTTTCTGTGAAACAAGAGAATCAAAATACAGTCAGTGGCCACATCAATAATGTTTTCTAAAAACAACTGTAATTTAGCGTATTTACTTGCCCCTGAGATGTTATTGGGGGGAAAAAGCAAAAAAAAAATTGCAACTTTCACCGCAATTTTTTCAAAAAGCTGTCGCAAATTCAGGCTTTTTGGGCCGCAACAATCACAAAAAAATCCCACGGAATCCTGGAGGGACTGAGTAATGGAGTCGTCTATAGAGCTTTTATTACATCAGTTGCGCCATGCTTGGCTCTGAGGTCTTGTGGTAGAGAAGTCTGGTTTCTGAAATGCATGAAGCCTTTAACCCACCAAAATGTAAAATACACTTTTATGGTTGATAAAATAATCCACTTAAATTTGCAGGTCTCAGACTTGTGGTCAGTCTGCACCATGTGCTCTTTGGCCAGTGGACCTTAAGCTAACTCACTTGGACTGGAACCCTGAAGCAACCCTGATACACTTCCAGGGGCAGTATCTTACCATATGCGAACTTGACTACAGCATCCTCCAAGGAGAAATACAGAATATACCAAAGACTAAAGCTGCAGTGAATATCGGAGAGTTCTGCCTTGCAGAAGATGCGACTTCAGCCCGGTGGTACAGAGGGAGGGTTCAGAACCTAAAAGAGGGCCTGTTTGATGTGTTCCTGGTAGATCATGGTAATGTCCTGAGTGTTGACATCGCCCACATATCTCCCTGTTCAAGTGACTTGTTCATCCTTCCTCCAAAGATAGTGTGTGGCTTTCTTGCAAATGTGCTTCTGCTTCAAGGTTTTTCTCACTCTGTAGTTGAGGAGTACCTTTCAAGCCTGATTGGACAAAGTGTCACAGGTTTCATCCAAGCCCTCCTTCCTCACAAAGTGCTACTGTTGGAAGCCTCCGACATCAACAAAGACCTGGTTCAACATGGGTTTGGGAGGCATGTGGACACAGATACTTTTCTCCTTCTGGTTGAGATGCTAACAGAAGTGCCTCTCAAACAAAACACAGAGCCAGTTCCTGACTTACTCATTGAAAAGCCAAGAGGACAAGAATTTAGCTACAAACCATCCAGTTTGCAGGGGAATGAACAAATTCTGTCATTTTGTGGACCTAGACTTCCCAGTGGGACACAGGCTAAAGTGCATTTGACTGCTGCTGTCAACCCTGGGCTGTTTTACTGTCGGATGGCTGATAAGGAAACAGATCTTTGGGAAATGTCAAAGAAACTGGCTGAAGTTTGTGAATACAGAACCAAAGACCACAATCAAAAGACAACAGAAAACCTGGGTTTATTCTGCTCTGTTAAAGGGAAAGATGGGGAATGGTACAGAGGCTTTGTGCAGTATCTCCCAGTCAACTCTCGAGTTAGAGTTTGGTTCATCGACTGTGGGTTCTTTGAATCTGTCAAAGTTGAGGACATCCATATGCTGCCCTCAGATATCTACTCAACACCCACCATGGCGTTCCCATGCTCACTGTCATGCCTCAGTGATCAGGATGAGGCGCTCAAAACTCAACAGTTGAGTTTCCTCAAGGAAGGCTTGCTTGGAAAAGTGTTAGAAGTGGACATCAGAAGTTTTGATGAAGAAAAGCATCTGTACTGTATCACATTAATCAGTGCTGAAGATATCTGTGCAAAGAACACCAAACCCCTTCAAGAGATTCCTGACATGAAGGGCGAGTCAGTTTTTGGGGCGGAAGAATCGTCAACTCAGAGTAGCTATTTGAATTTTGAGGCAATCCTGGGAGAAGCTTTGGGTCAAACACTGGAAGAAGAACAGGTTGAAGTCAGCTCTGTCTTTGTGGGCTATGTTGAACATGTCCATAATCCAAACTACTTCTGGGTCAGAACACAGAAACGCAATCATGAGTTTGAAGAAATGATGACCAAACTGGCAGAACACTTCAATCAAGTGAAGATGGATGAAGATGTACTGTTGAATCCTGAGCCAGGGACAATGTGCTGTGCAGTTTTTGAGGAAGACATGCATTACTATAGGGGTGTAGTGACAGACACTCTTGAGCATGGAGCTGAAGTCTTCTTTATCGACTTTGGCAACATCGAGAAAGTCCCACAGATGTTGATCAAGAAGATACCTGAGACATTTGCCAGCAAATCAGCGTTTGCCTTTTGTTGTACGCTTGTTAATGTTGTTCCTTTGGATGAGGTGTGGACCAGCACCACCTCTGACTTTTTTAAACAAGCTGTGTCAGACAAAGTCCTGCAAGTCCACGTTGTTCAGATGAGAAAAAACAAATGTGTCGTGGATCTCTTTGAGATGGGGAGTGAAAGCAATGGGAGTATCACGGAGCTGCTGATCTCCTCAAAACAAGCTGAATTCTGGAACAACATTCGCACAGAGCCTGTGCTGTGGGAAAGCACAGAAAAAACAAGTTGCCCAAGATCTGATGTGGCAGCAGACATGAATGGGTGTAACACGCAATGGGAGGACTGCGAAGAGGATATCAGCAAAAAGGAAACTGAGCAGCCCAAAACCCTGGTTAGTTTCAAAGCGTTAAGCATTAATCCAGGGTGTGATTTCGCTGTGCGCTGCACTAACATCAGCTCTCCAACAGATTTCTGGTGCCAGCCTCAAGATACGTTTCAAGATTTGGAGAGAATGATGGATGAAGCTCAGAAATATTACTCAGCTCACAGAGTCCCCATCAAATCAGAGGATTCATGTTGTGTTGCCAAGTCTACTCGAGATGGAAGATTCTACAGGGCCATTTTGAGAGGAAAACAGAACATGCATTCCAAAGTTATATTGGTCGACTATGGCCATAGCATCATAACCAAGGATCACAATCTGCAGGCAGTAATACCAGAATTGACTCATTTGGAAGGACAAGCCTTCAGGTGCAGCCTTTACAACATTATTGAACCTGCTGATCCCAAGAACTCAGGGGATTGGAGTCAGGAGGTGCTGAGCTTAATGAAGGATTTCACCAGCTCTGGTTCCTTAAGATGCCAAGTTGTCTCCCAGTTGAATGTGAAAAACAAAGGGCGGTATAATGTTGTCGACCTCTACAACCCCAAAACCAAACAAAGTATAACGAAACTGCTCTTGGAGAAGGGTCTGGCGAGAGAGGTGACTATCTCAGAAAGGCATCTTTCAACGGTGTTCCCCGAGTCTTTTGCCTACTCTTCATTTGATCTGACTCCTGGAAAAGAAGAGCAGGTTTTCATCACTCATGTAAGCAGTCACTGTGAGGTCTACTGCCACCTTGAGAGAAACACTGACGATATTGAGGAGCTCGAAAAGACAATCTCAGTTGAGAGTGAGAAAATGTTGGAAGCCAGTACAGAAACTGTTGTGGGGAAGCTGTGCCTGGCAAAATACTTGGATGGCAAGTGGTACAGGGGCTTGATCAATCCTGTTGAGTCACCTCTGCATCTTAATGTCTTCTTTGTGGATTATGGTAACACCAGCGTATCCGAGAAAACTCATGTCAGGTTCATCCCCAGAGACTCTGTTGAGCTCTTGTACACACCCATGCAGGCAGTGAAATGTAGCCTTGCGTCACTGTCCAAAGGAGAAGTCTATGCAGAGGTAAAGACATTGCTTGACAACGTTATTCTCAACAAAGAAGTGAGAGCCGTCATAGTTGGAAAGAGTGATGATGGTTCATTTGATGTCAAACTTTTTGACGGAGATGTGAACATCAATGAGAAGGTAAATGACCTCATTCTCAGTCTGTTACCGAAACCAAAAACAGTTGTGAGTTTTGCCACAAGAAGCAGCACTAAGATGAAAAATAAAACTCTCCTCAAAGGAGACAGAAAGATTTCAGTCAGATGCAAGACTTATCAAAAAGGCCAGTCTTCAAGGTTTCCCACATCAAATGCCCACAGTAGCACTAACGTTTGGAGGGCATCCCCCAAAAAGACAGGGAACACAAAAAATGTTCATGGAAAAAAACAGCGAGCACAAAAGTGCCCAAAAGGCGATGATGGGGACACAAAGACTTGTGTTCCTGCAAAACCTCAAGAAACCTCTTGCGTAAAAGAACAGAAAGAGTCCCTCGATACAAATCCAAAGACCAAGCATCCACAACCCAAAAGAGAAGCAGAGATTCCTCAAGTCTCATCTTTGCCTGACATCAAAGTGTGTGCTGGTTTCAAGGCAAAGTGTTTTACCACCCATGTGGACTCTGTCAGCAGTTTTTTCCTTCAGCTGTCAACAGATGAACCTGACATCTTGAAAATGGTTGAAGATCTCAACTCGAGTGTCATCAAAAACACCTTGAAGGCTGCCTCATCTTTGAGAATCAATGACCTTGTTCTAGCCGAGTATGAGGAAGATGGTGCTCTGTATCGTGCCGCTGTGAAGGACAACGAAGGAAGTTCCTGTCTCAAAGTGGAGTTTGTGGACTATGGAAACTCAGCAGTCATAGGGAAGGAGAAGATTTACTCCATACCGAAGGAGTTTCTTGCTCAGCCAAGATTCAGTATCCCATGCTCTCTATTGGATGCCAACATGTTTGAAAGTGACGAGTCTTTCACTGAAGCTGTCATGGAGGAGCCTCTCTTGGTGGATTTTGTCAGTGAGTGTGGATCTCAGTGGAAAGTCAAGGTTGAGATCATTAAAGCAGCAGTTGGACTCCCAGATACCGTTGAAACTGATGTTTCGAGTAGTGCCGAAATGGAAAAAGAAAGGGATGCCCCTGAGAGTGCACCCACAATAGAAGAGAAAGTGAGCTCCTGTAGAGACAACAACTTTACAAAAGCAGTGATCCAGAGTGAAACAACTACTTCCCAAAGAACGCTGCATACTGCGACCCTAAAACCACCACTTACACCATTGCCATCCAAAGTGAAGGTGATTATCAGCATGCTCCGCAGAAGAACCATCAGAAACATAAGTGATTACAAGAAGAGTCAGAGGAAAACAAAAGTGAAATCCCCCAAAGCAAAGAGTGACCTTGCAATCACGCCGACAACTATCCAAGCTAAAGACACAGAGAACGCTACAATCCTGTCCGTCCTCGGGAACAGCAATTTTTACGTCAGACTGAACAAGACGAGCAAAGAGCTTGTTGCATTGCAAAGTCACATAACCGACAACCTTTCCAAGTGCAAGATGGTGGCTGAGGAGGATGTCAAAACAGGCCTTCAGTGCTTAGTTCAAGTAGACAAGGAGTGGCACAGGGCTGTTGTTCAACATGTAGGCCCAAGGAAGTGCGAAGCCTTCCTCGTGGATCATGGAAAAACAGAAGAAATCCCAAAGGACTCGATCCGACGACGTTGTAGTGGCCTGAAAAAAATCCACAACCTTGCAGTTTTGTGTCAAGTGAACTGCCTTGGGTTCAGTGAAGGAGTGTGTGCTGACAAACTGTGGTGTGAAACCCTCAAACCAATGGTGGGCAAAGAAGTCAAGCTGATGTTTGTGCGTCATTCAGGTGCTGATGATCTTTGGATGGTGGAGATCATCTTGAATGGACTGTTTCTCATTCCTCCAGCCCCATCGCAGAATAATGAGGACATTACTCCAACACCGAGTGAAAGCAGGAACGAGACAGAAAAAGGAGAATTGCATTTGGACTTGGACTTGGACACAAGCCCTCCTCAACAACTTACCTTTGCTCCTGTTGATCTAGACAAAGCTTACTCTGGGTTTGCTGCTGAAGTGACGACTCCTTTCCAGTTTTGTGTTGTTCTGGAAGACTTGCTTCTCGTTATGAACAAAGTGTCCATAAAGTTGGACAGCCTCCCCGAGCAGATGCCTCCTCTTCCTGAAGCCCACCTTGCTTCTGGAAACTGCTGCCTGATCAAATCCGAGTCCACAAACAAGTGGTGCAGGGCTGAAATTGTAAACCTGGACTCCACGGCGGTTCTATACCTGGTCGATTACGGCCATTATGAATGCATGCCGTGCAACGACCTATCCAAGCTGATGATGCTTCCAGAGGACATCAGAAACCTCCCAAAGATGACATACCCCAGCATCCTGAGAGGGGTGAAGTCAGTTCAAGGCAATGGGCAGTGGACTGATGAGGCGGCGGTCTTCTTCCAGCAGTGTTTGTACCAGAAGAACCTCCAGATCTTCTTCAGGGAGTTTGTATCAAACTCACACTGGAAGGTGGACATCCTGGCTGATGGCGTCCATGTTGCCAAGGAGCTGGTGGATGCTGGACACGCCAGTTATTTAGACAACATGCTTGGACTGAGGTATGTTCTTGGTACTTTGTATTTATGAACATTTTTAATGAAGTTTATCTACAGAACTTGTTTCGTGATTAGATTCTTAGATTTCAATCGGTATCAGATCCAGCCCATTCAGAAAGAAGTTACATTCCCATTAAGAGGATGGTGTGTGCCATTTGTTATTCAGCTCAATATCCTCCTAACACTTGATTTAAACCTTTCTTCCTCGTTGGAGTAAAATTATTCTCACTGCACATATCTATTCCACATGACGTACGTTTCTTCTTTGGTTATTCTAGCCCAGGGGTGTCAAACATGCGGCCCGTGGGCCAAAACCGGCCCCCCAGAGGTTCCAATCTGGCCCACGGAACGACTTTGCAAAGTGAACAAAGACATTAACTGCAATTTTTCAATAAAAGTGACTACTATTTTTAGATTTGTCCACTGGGGGTCGCATAAAAAAACTTTTTTTCTGGGACTTTTTTTCTCAAAGTGAGAAAATAGATGACTTGCTGTTTGCATAATCCGGTTGAGATTAATAAAGACTTTTTAGAGCACTATAAGATGATCCACTAGCACTACACCCCTGCATACAACACTGTCCAGCAAGCAAACTGTCCATACTGGAGCTGAGGGGTCCAAAATAATCAACTTTACCTTCTTCATTATTATAATCCATCTGTTCTTTTGCTGTAAACATTACACTCTGTGTATCAGGTGAATGGGTAACCTGTGTGTTCGGTGTGTTTGCAGCAGGTTTCAGGGCTTAAAGAGTAAAATATTCGACCCCACTGTGAGACTCATCATGGCAAAAAATACAACAGCTGTTTTTGTAGAAAGACAGTTCATTAAATGTGAACATTTTCAGAATGTACTTGTACTTTTTTACACTAAAACAAAGGGAAACATGTAGAGTTGTAGTTGTTTATAGATTATTATGTTATGATTTTACTGGTCCCGCCCACTTCAGATCAACTCAGGCTGTATGTGGCCCCTGAACTGAAATGAGTTTGACGCCCCTGTTCTAGCCTGAAAATGTCTGTAACTTGAAGTGGCGCTCACTGTGACTAAGTATTTGACGCTTTGGAATTGTGTCATCTCTAACGTCAGAGGTCAAATGAGTGTATATTTTAAAGCTCAGTATAAAAACTCACCTTGTTTCTGATGCATTCAGGTTCCAAGAACAGAGCCTCTGCACAGCCGCCCCGTGTGGCCCTGACAGTGAGGAAGAGTGTGCCCAGGACGACAATGGCTCTGATGGAAAGTCCAATGTTTTAGTTGAGTCGACTTATGAAGCAGAGGAGAAGATGCAGATCAGCTTCACGTCCGGATCTAGACAATGTAAGTATGGCCAAAAGAAGGAGGACCTGGATTAGTACAGACACACTTGTTTCCACCAGTGCTTGACAAACCTTCTCATCCTAATTGTTTTGAAATAATTCTTTATGTGCTCAAGGATAAAACATGTGATTACCAGGATAAGGTTATCAGTTTGTTTGTCCTCTGTTCCAGGTTTTCTGATGTGAAGGCAGCCTGCTTGAATGTCATGACTGAGATGAGTTTCAGGGTGCCTTGATGCCTTCCAACCAGCATCAGAAGACTCTCATGAGATGCTGCTTGCTTTATTATGTGCTTCTGCATTTTCAGTCACACTTACAAAAACGGATTGATTAGATCTCAGATCTGTCAATACGACCTTTAATTCACCTTAAAGTATTTTGATCCTTCTGTATTTCTTTAATGAAACAGATTTATTTCATTTTGTTCACTCAGTTGAGGTACTTCTCACAGTTTTGTTGAGTCAGCGGCACCGTGTTCGCTCCTAAAAAAGGAAGTCTTACATTTTAGTGTGATTTAAACAAGGTGTTATGGAGCATATGTCGCTGTATGTTCAGTTCATTTTGTGAATCTGTGATTTTTGTTGAAGAAAATTGAGTTGAACGTTTGTTTGTACTGATTAAATAAGAGAAGTATTAACATGTTGTTAAATTTGAAACATTTTATAGGAGTTTGTAAATATTTCTACATTGTTTTGTGTATTAGTTCCCTCTTAGTAAGATGTTTTTCACCAAATAGAAAGACAACTGACTTGTGAGTTTTTTACAGTTTGTTTGAACCTTTTATATTAAGTTCCTTGTGCTGAATAAATTTTGAGTTATGAAGCCATTTGAAGAAAAATTATATCCTTGTTGATGTTCCTGTTTTGATTTCTTAACTAGACGTAGGACAGATATTTTCATTACACATTAATTTTAAAAACTAACCTTAAATATAAAATAAGCCTGCAGAAATTCATGTTCATGGTCCACCACTAGAGGGAGCTGTTGTATCAGGAGTGATTGATTATAGACAGCAATGTGTGGACAAAGGTTAGGCAGTGCTGTTCAATACTTCAACATCTGTGTAAGTATTGAGAGTACAGTTGTGGCTCTTACAGGTAAAAAAACAAAAACAAAACAGTAGACCTGAGCTAGTTTGGTGTACTACTAGTACCATGGAGTACTGTAAACCAGTACCTATATGTTGTGTTTTCTGAGAGTGAAGTACATACTACATAATCCAAATCCTGGAAAAGCTATCTAAAAACTATCTTTGCAGTTTATATTTTGTACAAAAAAGAGCAATGATGCAAATAAAAGTGGAAATGAGTATAGAAAAGCGCATTTTCAGTGTATTCACCTAATATTTAAGCCTTCATACTCAATTCAACTTTATTTATAAAGCACCTTTCAAACATAAAAACATGCAGCCCAAGGTGCTTCACAGAATAACAGAGAGACAGAAAACAACAGCAATGGTAAAATTATAAAAAGGCATGATTATAAAAAAATACTTACAAATTAAATAAAATTAATACAGGGAAATTAATAAAATAAGTAATAGTGGAAAGAAAAGTTAAAAATGAGGTAGTGCTAACAAGATCAGGTGAATACAAGAAATAAATAAATAATTAAATTAGATAAATAAATGTTAAAGCAATAAGGATTCAAATAATAATAATAATGCAGTCCAGGGCTAAAAATAAATGACTCCAGTTTAAAAGCTAGATTAAAAAGGTAAGTCTTAAATTTACTTTTAAAAGCACCCAGAGAGCTCAACGTCTTAATGTCTAGAGGCAGAATTCCATAGCTTAGGGTCATAAAAACAAAGCTCTCTGTCCGGTGTTCATAGAGGCTCCCATACACTTAATATTACAGTATACACAAAAGTCTTGAAGAAGTTTCATCATCATGCATCAAATGTGTCAGATAAAGTCAGTGGTTTTGTAAAAACTCATGTAATAACAGTTTACACGGGAAAAAATGTTGATGTCAGAAGTGGGATTCGAACCCACGCCTCCAGAGGAGACTGCGACCTGAACGCAGCGCCTTAGACCGCTCGGCCATCCTGACAGTTATATCAGCGCGGCCGCCATTTTGTTTATAAAGCTAACTGCATTTACGTGTGAGATGTCGGTTTTATTTTGAAGTTTCAACGACATGATTTCCGGTTTAGATTCTAATGACGTCACGTTCGCGAATTTCATAGATGAACGTAGGAGGCGCAGGCACGAGCGTGTACGCGGTTTAAATGAAGTTCGAACGTGAACACGAACGTTCGATGAGTCTTTGATGACGTGTTCCACTGTGACCGTTACACTGAGGAGGTATAAGCATAAGTCTGATATATGGACGGCGGGGTCTGGAGTCGAACCCACGCGACCCCGGTAGTTGTGACGATGTTGTAAAGCGCGAACAGACGACGGCAGAGCATCCGGTTGCAGAATTTCAAAATAAACGTCGAAACGCTCTTTAGAATATTGACCATCTGAACATGCGGGTTAACGCGGTTGAAATTAAATTGTGTAACGTCATCTGATAAAAGAACTCTTTTAACGCAGAGTAAGGTTAGATTAAAGACAAGGATGAGAAATTATCACTAAAGAAACGCAGTGCAAACGTCAAACTTCATTAGGAAATTAGTCAAAGTGTTTGAGCAAATTTACAAGGACATTTTCATTGATGATCAAGCTGGTATGACAGTATTTAGTTCCTAAATAGTCTGATATGTTCCTCTCAGTGGAAGTCTACATTGAAAGACATGTAGTCCATGGCTATCAATGAAATCATCTCTTACATACTTAAAAATGATGGCAAATTGATAATAGAATAATGCAACCACCACCATCACATGTGAGGATACAGGTTACAGGTGATGGAGGGGAGGCTGTGTATTGTGGCTTCATCTGTTCCTTCAGAGAGAGTCTTCTTGAAGACCGGGTAAATACTCTCTGAGAGGAGTCAGATCAGCCCATCCAAGCTAACGTATCGGATTTTTCTCAATACCAACCTGAGGACATTAATAATGTTTGCTCCAGTTTGGTTCTGGTTCTGTTTACTTGAGTTGGTCCTGGTTTGGTTCTGGTTCGGTTCGGTTCTGGCATAGTTCTGTTTTGGTTCGGTTCTGGTTTAGTTCTGGTACAGTTCTGGTTCGGTTCTGGTTCGGGTCTGGTTCGGTTTTGGTATGGTTCTGTTTTGGTTCGGTTCTGTTTTAGTTCGGTTCTGGTTCGGTTCTGGTTCGGTTCTGGTATGGTTCGGCTCTGGTTCGGTTTTGGTTCGGTTCTGGTTCGGTTCTGGTACACTTCTGGTACGGTTCTGGTTCGGTTCTGGTTCGGTTCTGGTTCAGTTCTAGTTCGGGTCTGGTTCGGTTCTGGTACACTTCTGGTACACTTCTGGTTCGGTTCTGGTTCGGGTCTGGTTCGGTTCGGGTTCGGTTCTGGTATGGTTCTGGTATGGTTCTGGTATGGTTCTGGTATGGTTCTGGTTCGGTTCTGGTGCGGTTCTGGTTCGGGTCTGGTTCGGTTCTGGTTGGGTTTGGTTCTGGTTCTGTTTGCTTAAGTTTAGTTCTGATTCTAACCCTAACCCTAATCATAACCCTAACCCTAACCCTAATCCTAACCCTAACCCTAACCCTAACCCTAATCACAACCCTAATCCTAACCCTAACCCTAATCCTAACCCTAATCATAACCCTAATCACAACCCTAACCCTAACCCTAATCCTAATCTCAACCCTAATCCTTATCATAACCCTAACCCTAATCACAACCCTAACCCTAACCCTAATCCTAACCCTAATCCTAACCCTAACCCTAATCCTAACCCTAACCCTAATCACAACCCTAACCCTAACCCTAATCACAACCCTAACCCTAATCACAACCCTAACCCTAATCCTAACCCTAATCACAACCCTAACCCTAATCCTAACCCTAATCTTAACCCTAACCCTTATCATAACCCTAACCCTAATCCTAACCCTAACCCTAATCACAACCCTAACGCTAACCCTAATCACAACCCTAACCCTAACCCTAATCCTAACCCTAATCTCAACCCTAATCCTTATCATAACCCTAACCCTAACCCTAATCACAACCCTAACCCTAACCCTAATCCTAACCCTAATCACAACCCTAACCCTAATCCTAACCCTAACCCTAATCTCAACCCTAATCCTTATCATAACCCTAACCCTAATCCTAACCCTAATCACAACCCTAACCCTAATCCTAACCCTAATCACAACCCTAACCCTAATCATAACCCTAATCATAACCCTAACCCTAATCCTAACCCTA
Organism: Notolabrus celidotus; assembly: GCF_009762535.1. Taxonomy (NCBI): domain Eukaryota; kingdom Metazoa; phylum Chordata; class Actinopteri; order Labriformes; family Labridae; genus Notolabrus; species Notolabrus celidotus. The sequence continues at coordinate 3,470,173 of NC_048284.1, forward strand.
ATCCTAACCCTAATCACAACCCTAACCCTAATCCTAACCCTAATCACAACCCTAACCCTAATCCTAACCCTAATCACAACCCTAACCCTAATCCTAACCCTAATCACAACCCTAACCCTAATCCTAACCGCAACCCTAACCCTAATCATAACCCTAATACCAACCCTAATCGTAACCCTAATCCTAATCACAACCCTAATCCTAACCCTAACCCTAACCCAAATCCTAATCCTAACCCTGAATGGTTTTGTAACAGAATAAATGCACAAAATTGGTCAGTTATAAGGCTGCTCATAAAAACACTGTTAAAGGGTTTAACAATATAATTTGATGCGACCCCTAGAGGACAAATCTGAAATCGCAGTTACTTTTATTGAAAAATTGCAGTCTTAATGTCTTCTATGTAACCCTTTCATTTTGCAAAGTTATTCCGCGGGCCGGATTGGAACCTCTGGCGGGCCGGTTTTGGCCCGCGGGCCGCATGTTTGACACCCCTGGAGTAGACAAACTAAGGAACACGCCTGAGAGATCAATCCTCTTTTTAATGATCCTGTTGCCACCCTCCTTCCCTCCACAAACACACACTCTCTCTCACAACACACTCTTCAAACAAACCCCAGAGGAAACAACTGAAGGTGTTGTCTTCTCTGCTGCAGACTCACCTAACTGAGGGAAAGGAGCTCCTTTCATTGAGCAGCCGGGCTGATGAGCTCAAGCTGGGTGCAATGAGGGCAGGTGCTCTCAATGAGGGGCTCGTTAGGAGCCCTGGAGGTCTCAGACTACCTCCATCTGTAACACTGTGCTGTGTTAAATGCGTAATTCTGATTGTTCAAAGCCCATAATAACCACATTCATTCTCAGCAACAAAAGCAATGTCAGGGACAACCTGATCACTGCATTTCACTGCTGCCTGTTGACACTGTGGTAAAAACGTTAGAGTCCGTCTCCGGCTGCTTTTCAGAGTCGGGAAACAGATGTGAGAGATAAGGCATTTTTCGACTGCAGGAACTTTACCCAGGAACTAGGAACTTTACCCCTGAACTACGTGCGTTTCAACCGGAGGAACCAGGGTCTAAATTTAGTTCAGGGGTAGATAATCTCCCCCCTGAAAAGACCCTACTTGGGGGTAGTTCTTTTCAAAGGTCCTGGGACTTTCGGTTGAACGTAACAGTATTTGTGGAGTTTACACTGTTGTTGAAAAACTAGTTTGTTTTTTTATTAAGATTTCAAAAATATATTTCTCCATGTCACTGGCTTGATTTGCACAATCTACCCGGGACTTCAGCCTGCGGTCGAAACGCAGATAACAATGGGGGCACAGGAACCTTTTAGGTCAGGGTAAAGTAGTTCTGGGGGCTAAAAGACCCTGGAACTCATGGTGGAAATGCACCTATAAGAGAGGAGGGATAGTACATAGTGAATGGGTTCTTATCAGGGCTCGCTCACCTCATCGGGATTCTAATTTCCATTCAGGTAAGAGTTGCTTAAAGTGGGTTTTCAAAGTGAGGGGCCACCAGGGGGCGCTAGAGGGGCCTCAGAAAATTGGAGGGAAGGGAAAAAAATAGAATCTAATTATTTTTATTTCTTTAACAACACATTTGTTAATGATTTCCTTCGCTAAACAAATGTAATAATTATTGAAAAGTGAATTAAAGTAAGAAAATACAGTGGTGGCCACCAGGGGGCGCTAGAGGGGCCTCAGAAAATTGGAGGGAAGGGAAAAAAATAGAATCTAATTATTTTTATGTCTTTAACAACATGTTTGTTAATAATTTACTACACTAAACACATTTAATAATTATTGAAAAGTGAATTAAAGTGAGAAAATACATTCTAAAAGTTGATGTTTTTACATATTTTGAAGCCTTGTCTGTGGGTTTGCAAAGGGGGTCCCAGTCCAGAAGCTAATGCTGTTTGGGGGGCCTTGGCATGGTAAAGTTTGATGATATGTTCAGTGTGTTTTTTTTATTGCATCGATGAAAGACCACACTTCCAGCCTGCACTGTTGAAAAATCTGTATTTATTAATGATTTACAAAAGGCTAAACATGAAACCATTTAAATGATTCAGTTCATTTTGAAACCTAAAAAGGAGTCGTTGTGGAGGAGAGGAGACACGTCTGCAGTGTTTGTACAGGTCAGTAATTCTAACAGCTTCTGATCTCATCGTGTGGAGTGGGTTTCAGTGGAGGCTCCTGCAGAGAGAAATTAAATAAATCCACACACAGGATGGAGTCACTCGAACAAAACCGCAGAAGAGAGAGAAACATTTGAAACGTCACTATTATAATCCTGGAGGGTGTTTCAGTTTTGGTGAATTAGTTTAACGTTAATTGTGTGTATATATATTTTGTACAACCACAATTCAGTCACCTGGACTCCCTCTGGATCTCACAGCTGGTGTAAACACACAACTTCTCTGAGCCTAACGCAGAGAATCACAGATTATTACCACAGTATGAGAGGTCCCAAATGTCATCCACTTCTCCACACAGTTTGCAGACACGTATTCAATATAAAAAAAAACAACTTTTTTGTGCAAGATTTTTTTTTTTTTTTTCCCCACAAGGTTTGAAATAAATATCTGTAAAGCAAACTAGGACTTAAAGAGTAGTTTTTGTTTGTTTTTTATTGTGAAAACCAACATTAATCACATTGTGAGTGAAAGAAATCCTCTTTCTGCTGAATTTAGGGAACAATCAGTCAAATTAATCTCACACAACTCTGCAAAAAAATGACTATTAGATTTAAAAGAAAGTAAAATCAAAGTTACCTCACATCGGGGCGGACATTTAAAAATTTAACTCCACTGACAGCAAGGGGGACAGTCCAGTTTTTGCAGAACTTTCTGTTAAATCACATTAGTTTTGCAGTTTTTTTTTAGTAGCCTGGCAGGTTTCTACAGTAGTAAAAGAGTGAGACAGTTGTGGACCCAGATATTTACAGTAATGTTGTGCACTTGAAGATCCTTCTCTGGACTGTTGGATCCTCCTCTGGAGAATCTTTCAGAGTTCATCTAAAACATCACCAAAATAAAAATAAAAAAATCCCCATGCTTTCCTGCTACGGAATGAAAGAACAGTGTTTCCACTCACTGAGAGTTTCACTTTAAAAAACAAGAGAATCAAAAGAAGAAGGGCCGGTCTGGAGCTGAACCGTGGGGGGCGAATCTGCTGGCATGAAGGACTTAAAACTGAAAACAAATCATGATGCAGAATAAAAGAAGAGGAAGAAGAGCTTAAAATAACATCGTAAAATTGTTCATATTTCAGTGAGCTATTTAAAAAAACTTAAAATGAGAATAAAACTATCTCCATCCCCTCGCCCCGAGAACCTTTTTATAAACAAAAATATATCCCCCTTTGTGGTGTGATTCTCAAATCCTCACTAGATACAATTAAAACTTTTTTACAGTGCTTTATCATTATATATCTTTGACAGACCTTAACGAGAGGGGAAGGAAATTTAAGCCATAAATGTCTCTTCTATTGCAACGAGATAGCTACGTCGAAACAAAGTGAACGGTCCAGTTATTTGATGATTAAAAGAAAAAGAAAAAGAGGGGGAAAAGAACACAAACAGGAGGAGACGGTCAGTGGTTGGGGGGGAAAGCGAGCGCCGGCCCTCTGGACCCCTCCCGAGGTGTGTCCCAGGAGCACCTTAAAGTTTACCGTGGGTGGAGTTTGTGTTTAAGGTGGCACTGGGACCCTGAAGGCTCGGGGTCTACTACTTGGTGTTGAGCTCGTTCTCCAGCTCCATGAGTTTGCGTGAAGCTTTGACCTTGTTGGAAACCTCCTTCCCCTGAGAGAAGAGACGCTGGCGCTCCTTGAAGGTCAGACTCTCCGGTGGGGCGCCGCTGGGGTTCGAGTTCTCCTGCTCCTGACTGCAACACACACAGACACACACACACGTAAGGAAACAATGTAGGTTATACACAACACAGGAACAAAGGAATCAAGGTGAGGCATTTATATCATGAGAGGATTTTTAAAAAGGTGTTTATTCAGAGCTTTTAAAACGTCAGCATCCAAACTAAAACATGGAACCATTTCTGAGACATGAAATGGATGTAACTCAAGTTTTGATCCACACGCTTCACAGGCAGAAACAACAGGAAGTAAAGTGTCAGGACCTTGAAGGCCGAGCCCAGAGAAAGAACATCTAGTCTAGTCTGAATCTCAATGTCCTCCCTGAACCCTGAGCCCCTCTTGACTTCATTGACGTCACCTGGAAAGTGTTTGGAGGCTGTAAGGGCTCAAAACTGTGTAACTGGGAATGGGACCACACTTTGGGACTTCTCAGGTAACCTGCATGACGTCATGAAGCTCACCTTAGTGACATTAGGAAGTTTTACTTTCCTCAAATTCAAGGCGCTTAAGAGACAGACTGATTGCCAAGACAAATTCCATCAGATCCGTAACAGGTCCGTCACGGCACCAGCTATGAAAGGTTTCTATTCTAGTCGATGTGTTAACTTCCACTGGATCCACTCCGTTGCATTCAAGCTGCGTCTCTGATCCGGCAGGTTGGATCTTGCTAAAGGGATCTAGCAAAAGTCTCTATAGATCTTGCAAGACTTTCTCGGGATCTTAAAATGTTTCTTTGGATTGAGCATACATTTCTCTGGATCTTGCAAAACTTTCTTGGGATCTAGCAATAGTTTATCTGGATCTGGTTCCAGCTTTCTTGGGATCTAGCAATAGTTTATCTGGATCTGGTTCCAGCTGTGTCTCTGAGCCCTCTGGATCAGATACACAAGACTTCTATTTCTGCCGGATGCCGGAGCATGACGCATCAATCTCAACAGAGCAGATGGAGCGGGACAGGAAGTCAGGTTTCACCAAAACAAAATGAAAACATCCGGTTAATTTTCAGAATAAAACACTCTGTGTTATCACCAGATCGTATTTCACTTAACTACAACAACAAACCAAAGTCATGATGAGCGGAGCCAGGCCTGGAGTCAACAGGTCAGAGGTTTTCAGAGGACCAGAAAGACAACATGGATGAGGAGAGGAGGAGGATAAAACCTTGGTCACATGACTCCAGCTGTCTGGCGGTCCTGCACGGAGGCGGACTGCAGCGGATCGGAGACGGATCTGGTTGAAGTCTCAGGTAAGTCTACAGAAATGCCCGCTTGCGGAGAGGGGTCGTAAAGGTCTCAAAAAGTCTGTGAGAGATCCCTAATGGACTTGAAGGTTTGACAGTGAGGCAGCTTTAAGCGCTCATGGTCTGAGCAGGAATCCAGATTGGGCCTTAGAGTTTCTCGGGGGTAACTTTTGACTCTGAGCGGCGCCCTCTAGTGGATATAATGCTTCACATCCATTCCAACATGATGAGGGCTGTGACAGTTACAGATCTATCTGCAAGGGGAGCAGAGATGAGTTGACCTAAAGGAACTTATGCTGTGCTAAAAAAAATAATCAATATATGGATCTGCTATCATGTCCTCTTTGCTAATATGTTCAGCTGTGGGCATGTTACACATCAGAGACAGGGATGTGAAGAACACATCAGCTGTGGTGCAGTACAAAATGAAGCCACTAGATGGCAGAATAAGCCAAAACATGTTCTGCAGCTTTCTTCTCAAATCAAAAGAAGTAAGGATGAGAACTGTGAGCAAAGATCCATGAGCATTTCAGAGTTTTACCAACACCAAGACGTTGGAGGTCTAACATGAGTCCTGCTTTCCCTGTAGGGACAGTTTCACAGAGCAGCTCACCTGTCGGGGTTTCTCTAACAGATAAAGACGCTTTCTGGTGATCGAGTCCTTCAAATAAGAAACCTACAAAGAAACAGATCGCTCACCTCTTCGTCCATTTGTCTCGCGGGTCCTTGTAGACTTCTCCCGATCCTACAACTCCTGCTGAGTTTCCAGTGTACGAGTTGAATCCTTCACGAGGTTCAGGAGTCACACAGCAGACAGACAGAGCAGTGAGAAAACAGTTAGCACCTTCATTTCTAAAACTCATAACACCTGAAAACACCTGAGACAGAAGCTGCTGGTTCAGGACTGTCAGGGTCTCTGCGGTCTGTGTCTTACTTCTTGTATTTAAATCATTAAAACACTGTTTGAATTAAAAATGATGCATGAATCTCCTCTAAGCAGTTCTGATTTTAAACCAGAGACCCTGATGTCCGGCCCCCAGCAGCCTCTCCAGTCCACATCAGTTCATTTCCCACAGACCAGCCTGAGCAGGAGGAAGGAAGAGAGGGGTGGAGCGTTAGGCAGAAACAGTCAGATCTCTTTGAACTACAGCAGCGAGCCGACAGAAGAGAAAGAGGGAGCGTTAAGAAGCTGTTAAAGGGCCATTCAGAAGCAGCCATTATGGTCTGTGGAAGTCTGAGAGGCGTCTGAGGCGGAGGTCACCGTCGAACACGTCTGACCCTGAAGATGACTGATTCAATCAAACTCAGAGTTTCTTTGATCCAAACTTTAAAAAGCTTTTACAGATACATGAAAATCTTATCTTTTATAATGGCTAACCACAGAAATGACCTGAGGAGGGTGACCCCGACCTTTGACCCCAAAGGAGACGTTAATCAAGTTGCTCATATGTCCCTGTGTCTAAACCTCGGCAGTGTCCAGCATACATGGGACATCCACCGGAAACAGATTCACCTGAGTGGGACTTTGTCACCTGAGAGTCTGCTGGGTTCTATTCTCTGTACAGAAACTAAAACAAGAGAAGAAGAACGGCTCCGTCCTCCTGATTCAAAGTGTTTTAATTTAAACATCAATGAATCTAAGAAGAGACCACAACTCCAGCAAAAGTTTCTGAGGATCTTGCAAAACTATCTGGATCTGGTTAAAGTTTCTCTGGATCATTAAAAAAGTTTCTCTAGATCTTGAAAGGTTTCTTTGGATCTTGCAAGAATTTCTTGAGATCTAGCAATAGTTTCAGTAGATCTTGGAAAGTTTCTCTGGATCTAGCATAAGGTTCTCTGGATCTTGCAAGACTTTCTGTGGATCTAGCAAAAGTATCTTTAGATCCTGCAAAGGTTTCTCTAGAAGATCTTGAAAAGGTTCTTGGGATCTAGCAAAAGTTTCTCTGGATCTTGCAAAACTTTCTTGGGATCTAGGAAGTTTCTCTGGATCTTGCAAGACTTTCTAGGGATCTAGCAAAAGTCTCTCTGAATCTTGGAATGCGTCTTTGGATTGAGCATACATTTCTCTGGATGTTTCAAGACTTTCTTGGGATCTAGGAAGTTTCTCTGGATCTTGCAAGACTTTCTTTAAATCTAGCAAAAGGTTCTATGGATCTTGCAAGACTTTCAAGGGAACTAGCAAAAGTCTCTCTGGATCTTGCAAGACTCTCTGGATCTTGAGATGTTTCTTGAATTGAGCATACATTTCTCTGGATCTTTCAATACTTTCTAGGGATCTAGCAAAAGTCTCTCTAGATCCTGCAGAGGTTTCTCTAGAAGATCTTGAAAAGGTTCTTGGGATCTAGCAAAAGTTTCACTGGATCTTGCAAGACTTTCTTGGGATCTAGGAAGTTTCTCTGGATATTGCAGAACTTTCTTGGGATCTCGCAAAAGTGTATATGGATCTTGAAAGACTTTCTTTAAATCTATCATAAGGTTCTATGGATCTCGCAAGACTTTCAAGGGATCTAGCAAAAGTCTCTCTGGATCTTGCAAGACTTTCTCTAGATCTTGAAATGTTTCTTTGGATTGAGCATACATTTATCTGGATCTTTCAAGACTTTCTTGGGATCTGGGAAGTTTCTCTGGATCTTGCAAAAATGTCTCTGGATCTTGTTAAAGTTTGTCAAGGTCTTCCAAACATTTCTCTGGATTTTGACGCAGTTGTCAAGAGTTGTACCGTTGCACAGTATGAAGTTGTACGTAGATTTTGTCAGGCTTGGTGTTTGGTTTTGGTCTTTTCATGGGATTTTGAGAATCCAGCAGGTTTCCCACCAATGAAACAACCACGTCAGATTTTCTAACGCACCTCCTCTGAGTGAGCAGGATCTGATCAGAGTAACGTGTTTAAATTCAGAGAATAAAACCCGACAAACTCTCTTCATGGCACAAAATATCAAACCACAGAAAACTCTGGATCCAATAAAAGACCGATCTCTTTCTTTTGTTGTGTAAATGACTGAGGAGAGTCTGGAGTCGATACCTGGGCTGTTCCTGGCCCAGACTTTAGACTTCAGACATCAAGCATCAAAATCTCTTGATTATATTTCAAGAAACACAACTTGGGAGTCCAAATGCGTGTTGTTTTAGTGTTTCAGATGAGATGAAGGAGGGTTTGGTTCACAGACACAGAGACAGGGTGTGAACCCAGACGGATCGATCCAGCTGGCAGCTCCTGATCCCTTTCTTCTGGGTTTTATAACTAAAGCAGACCGAGATCTGAAGCGCAGTTTTGGACGGGATCAAGCCGGGTCCTTCTTCGTTCTCAGACCACATGAACACAAAGTGGCAGAGAACAAAGTAACCACAGAGAAACAAGCCTCGTTCAAGGCCAACAAACATTCCTCTGTGGAGCCAAGAGAGATGGAAAATTATACTCCTGGCACTGCCATCGAAAACTCTTTATGTTCTCTGAAAGTTTTTCTTTTCTGGTTCAGTTATCTGGAAAACAAACGCAGTCTTTCCAGGTTTTCACAACCCAAATAAATCCGTCTCTTCGGATATCTAAATCTGCTGAAACGAAGCTCTGCGTTGTTTTCCTGGACGCTTAAATCTGATCACAGAAACGTCTGCATTCAAGAAAAGAGGACATATTGTTTTAAATAAAACCCAGACCTGAGTGTTCGGAGCTGCCAGCTCATCAAACCAAACTCATTTATCACATTTCAAGTTTCATTCATCAGGGGAAGCCAGAGACTCAGGTGCCTGTTCGGTCACCTGAACCTGCTGCAAAGCCCTGTGGGAGTTGTAGTCAGGTTTAGTAAGAAGCTGCAGCGTTAGACAGCAGCACAGCTACAGCAGAGACACAGACCGACAGAAGACAAAGCACACACACACACACACACACACACACAGAGTCAGAGTTAAAGCTCTTTGGGAAGGGCAGGTCAACAGACAGACACACACAGAGGCAGAGTGAGGAACAGGCAGCAAAGTAAAGAGTGTAAGTCTGGTGGAAGCTACGCACAGGCAGTAAAAAGCAATAGACATCAAGCCGGTTACTGGGGTGAGCTGCTGGCAGCCAGAGTGCAGTGTGGTGTGTTTAAGATGCATGTGTGAGGTGAGACATGCAGATTTCTGGGGTGGGAGGTGGGAGGTGGGGTGGGTGGGTAGGTAGGGGGGCGTTAGTGGATGGATCTGATTGGAGTGAAAGTGCAACTCAAAGTTCTCCATGAGGTTCTGGATGTGGTTTAGTGTTCAGTGAGCAGCAGCAGGGATGGAGGAGGTTTGATTTTCAGACTTCAGAGCGTGGTGCGTTCAGGGCTCGCTTTGTCTGTGGACGTTCAGACAGATTCGTCCATGATCAGGGTTCAGGGAGTCTGAGTTTTTGGTTGGGGAAACTTCCATGTGTTGGAAAGTGAAGCCAATGGGTGACATCACTGAGACTAAGTCCTTGTTTTAAACAGTTTAAGGCCGCTACACTCCATTAATTCAACATTTTCACGCTTCTCTAAAAGTCTTAAATCTGAAATATGAAACAAAGATGTTAAACTATAAGAGGGAGTTGTTTTAAAGTGGTAAACGTTGACTTCTGCGTGTTTAAACCTCAATAGAATCTGAAGAAGAATACATAATGCTTATGCCAGATGTTGGTATTTGAAATCAGGGTGTTTATATTTTTATATATCTCATAAGAGGAGGAAAAAAACACTAATATTAGAGAAAAGTAACATTTTTTAGCATTTAAGATTTAATTTCTTTAAGATCTTTCTTGACATAGTTACTTAACATTCACTTTCCAGCTTAATCCAACATATGATAAATAAAATCCTTTGTAAAAGTTTCTCTGGATCTTGCAAAAGTTTCTTTGGACTAACTCATGACCTTGTATGAAGATCCCAACTCTTACGTTGAGAACTGCTAGTCTAAAGCAGTTGTTTTCAAACTGTCTAGTTCGTTTTTTAACATTTATTTGTGGCTTTTATGCCTTTTATTTTAGAGACAGGACGGAGTATAAAGTAGGGATTGTGGAATTACATGCGGCAAAAAGCTACAGGTTGAAATTGAAGCCTCACTGCCAGCTTCAAAGTCTAAAACTTCTGTACATGGGGCGCCTCTGGACCATGTTTTGGCCTTGTTAGGGACCTACATATCTATCATTTGTTACAGGTTCAACATCTGGGCGACCGATTCATTCTGTCTTTTAGACTTCTATTGAGCCTGTGATGACTGATGAGACTAGTGGTCAGACTCTATAACCAATAATATACGTCTTTAATTTTAATTACTAATAACTTTTTAATAATTGATATTTTAGAGGCTCTTGTTTGCTTTATACTCTTTTACACTGTCTACTTTGCTGCTGTGACACTTAAATGTCCCCTTATGTGGGACGAATAAAGGACTATCTTATCTTATCTTATCTTATCTTACTAAACTTACTTGAATTTCCAAGAAAAATATGAAAGATTTACGTCTGGAGGAAATCAATTTTTGTGTTTTTTGTGGCAAAAAGTCTCACTGATTGTCGCAGCAACTCCCTCCATGAACTTTGGATCCAGTCAGCAACCACACGGACTAATGAGACTTACATTTCTTTGATAACTGGGGTCCAGTATTTGTGTATTTGCCTAAAACTGTTTACATTATTGTAAGAAATTTGCGGCTTGGCTTGCACAGACGGCGTTTCGAGGGTCGGATAAAATTCCAGACAGCTGCCAAGTGACTGCAGCTTGACCTCTCTACTGTTAGATATCGCCTTCCCAACACTGGAGCCTTCTGAAGAATCTGAGATACATATCTAAAGAAAATATTTGAAAGAGATAAACTAAGAAAAACAGCCAGCGTGTTGAATATTTGATCCGTGTGGAGACAGATAAGAGAGTTTCTGTTAAAGAGTGACCGGAGCGTGACCTTTCAGATCGCAGATATGAGCGTCTGTGAGGGATCGCTGACACTAGGGGGTGCTGTGGTGAACAGAAGTTTGATCTAATGTGATGAATAGAGCAGCAACAGACCAATCAGAGGCCTCTCTCTCATCTCGCTGCTGCTGCGTGAACGCCGTGTTGTGATGAAATGAGGTTTCTGTTTGAGTGGGTTGATTGATGGGCGTGTGAAGCCAATGGTGTGTCTCCTTCCCTTTAAAGCCAACACCGCTAAGCAGAGCCACGGGGCAGGAAGGGGGGGCAGGCAGGCAGGCAGGCAGACTGATGGCTGGCTGGCCTCGACCCCCCCATCCTTGTTTCCCAAGCAGCAACAGACCAGACACAAAGGAGGCGGCGAGCGACAACACCAACAGTACTATGATTGGCTCTGATGGGTCTCAATCTGCAGCAAAAAAAGTGGTGCCGTGATTATCGATTGCTTTTTCTGGTTTCTTGTGCTGATCGGAGGGGGAGGTTGTGATTGGAGGAAGATGAGGAAAAATTACCGGTAGTGGGGGACAGGAAGAGGTGTTTTCGACAAACCAACATAAAAAACTACAAAACAAATCAAAGTCTGATTCGCTGGAGGAGAGGGAGAATTTCCACATTTAAAATAAACGTACATAAAAGTGATGAACGGAGGGACGGACTGAGAAAAATTTGAACAAACATGTAAAGAAGGAAAAAAAAAGGAGACGGTGGGAGTGAAAAGGCAGATCACCTCTCTACTGAAAATCAAAATCAAACACGCTACACTAAGAAGAAAGTAAAAGAGGAGGTGAGTGAATGAGAGGGAGGTGTGGGAGCTGTAGGGGGCGCTGTGGCGAGCCTGCCTCCTCTCTCCTCTCTCTGAGTCTACCTTTAAAGCCTCCGGGGGGCATGGAGCTGGGTTTTGCAGGAAGGGGGGGACCTGTACTGTTGGAGTTGTTGAATGGCGGCTGGAATGAGCCAGACAGGAAGATGCCGTCAGAAACAGGGCGGGGCTTGCGCGCAGTGGGCGGCGGCTGAGGCCTGCCGTGATTGGCGGAGGCCGGGAGGTCGCCGTACGACTTCCGGGTGGCCGACAGCTTGACCTGACCTGATTGGCTGCCGCCGCCGCCACTCCCCGCTTCCTCGTCTTCGTCCTCGTCGCCCGCGTAGGAGACGAACTTGGCGGTGTAGAGCGTGTCGGGGGAGGTGACCTGGGTTTTGAGGTAGGAGGTGTTTCTCTGTGGGGGGGGCGGGGGGGTGTTAGTAGGGTTGTGGGGGGTTGCGGGGGGTTGGTAGTCCCGGGGCAGCGGGGGCCGATACAGACCGGCCGGGTCGTCGGGCGTCAGCAGCTTTCTCTCGGCCTCGTCGTGCTGCCGGCGCCGCTCGGCCTCCAGGCGAGTGTAGTACTCCTCCTCCTGTCTCCTCTAGGGGAGGGACAACCTGTTAGTAAGCTCCACTCTCATTGGCTCGCACCTCAGCAATGGACGCTAACTGATACACCTGGGGAACTATTCAACTAGTCAACAAACTCCACTTTGCTTTTCCTACTTCAGTTACCTCACATCTGATAAAACTCCCATCTAACAGGGCTCTTCTACCTGAACTAGATCTGCTCAAAACCCCCAAAGATCATCGCTCAAATAACTGCTCCTGGACCTGGACTTTAGCTAGATCAGAAACCAACCAGACACCGAAGCTAGCTAAACTTAACCGCCTCTTTCAGCTGCTTAAAGTCGACTTGTGCAGATTTTGTTGATCTTTTAGTGTCTTGGATTTAAAGGAAATCCTTGAAAGATTTCAGCTGCAGAGCTTCTTCAAAACTCCATCTGAGATCTGAGAGGAGCTGACAGAGATATTCACACTTTTAAAGGTAAATTCAAAACATATTTATTCAGTCTGGCTTTTATGTAGGGTTTAACAACAAGTAACAATTTTATTACTTACCATTTACTGTAATATTGAAATGAATGCTGCTTTATTATTTTAGTATTTTAACTGTTATTTTTATTTATCTATTTATTCATTTATTTATTTCATTTATCTACACAGATTTTACTGTGTTTTATTGTATTTTATTCTTAGTTTTATTTTCAACTCTTATCCTTACCCTTTTAAAAAATATTTTAACTATTTGTATTCTTAATTTTGATGCTTTAACTTATTTTAATTCCACATATTTTATTGTTGGTGTGCATTAGTCTCTATTTTATTTTATTTTATTATATATTTTTTTTATTAGTACTATTTTTATCATTATCATTATTATCCCCTAATATGTCTTGCCATTGTTGTACTTCTTTCTTGTTTTTCAATCACTGTAAAGCACATTGGGTTGCATTTGATTTGTATGAAACATGCTCTATAAATAAAGCTTGATTGATTGATTGATTCTTTAAATCTGTCTCAGGTTGGTGCCACTTTCTAGTAGCATGTCAGCTCTTACTGCAGCAATATACGCCTGAGTTTCCTGCAGGTCAAGTCCACATAAAAGTGGAGAAGATGCCCAAATAAAAGCATGATATTCAGGTTTGAACGATGGACATTCAAAGCTTTTAAAGCGCTCTGCATAAGACAAGATGTCTGTAAAATTCTTGCTTTTAGAGCGGAGTTCTGACTGAAATCTCAAGCCAGTAAAAGAATCTCAACCTGTTTGATTCCAAGTAACTCACAGCTTGTGTAAACTCATTTTCACTCCCTCTTCTGCTACAGTTCTGGTCCAAGCTCAACTTCTCTGCAAGTTTCTTTAATAATCTGTTCCTCAATCACTCCCTCTAACTGGTCTGACATGATAACAAACAGCAGAAGAGTCTTCTCAAACTGGTCCAGACTTCATAAAGCATCCTCGTGACGGCTGCCTCTGGCCTTACAGTAACCAGCAGTGCTTCCTGGACCACCCTGTCTACCACCATCTCCCCTTCCCTCAACGCTCTGTGTATTTAAGTGTCCATATGTGCCTCAGCTCTCTGTGTGTCCTCAGTTTACACTCCACGGTTTGTGGCTACGTTTTTCTGATCCGAGCCCACCCTGACTCGACTCCGGTATCTACACTTCAGGGAGAGATCTGTGATGTTACTCATGAATCTACTCTGCAGGAATGTGTTTGGATTTCTGGGTTTGGAGCCGGACCAGCAGCTCCGGGTCACATGTGCTCAATCTCACTGCTTCTGAAGTCAGATTATCTTCTTTTTTTGTGTGTGTCCGTTTCATGTGTGGAAAGCTGAGTGTAGTCAGAGCTGTGTATGTCCTTAAAGGAAAGGCAGCGGTCTCTTGTGCTGTGGATGTTTCAGAGCTGCCTTTTGGTGGTTGAGTCGGCCCAGTGAGAATCTGAAGAAACTGGGAGGGATTAGTGGGTGTGTGGGGTTTGAATGAGTGGGTGGCTGGGTTTGTATGTACGGTATGGATGGCTGAGGGCGGGAATGAGGCAGGTGGGTGGGCGTAGATGTCTGTGTGTTTGTACGCCTGTGTGCATGAAGTGAGGATAAAAGCATGTGGGTTTCTTGGGAACAGTGGGAGGGTGGGCGGCATTCCCTAAACTGAAGCGATGCTGGATGGAGATGGTGACAAAAATATAAAATAAATAACATAAAAACCTCAAAAGTCATGACTGCTTCCCCAACAAACTGAAGTAACTGAACTTCCTGACACACACCGACAACAACATGATGGGAGTCCCATGCTTGAGGTGGGTGGGAGCACGTAACATGACACATCAACACATCACATTGGGTGGGGGGTGCACAGGATGAGGACATGCAGTTGGACAAATTCACATTAAACAGACAGCATCAACTTAACAGTCATAACATTTATAAAACAATATATCTATATCAAGACACTGGAGACACTTTAAAAAGACAATTTTCACATTGATACAAAATATAAAGACAACAACTGAGGTTAAAGTATATCGTATGGGAAAGTAACTTATCATGTCCTATCCTGACTTATTGAATCGTATTCTGTTGTATCGTATCATATCGTAATATAATGTATTGTATTGTATCATTTTGTATTGTAACTTAACATATCTATTGTACTGTATCGTAGCATATCATATGGTATCCTATCCAGACTTATCTGTGTATCGGATCATCACTTAACGTATGTATTAAACCGTATCCTAGCGTATCATCTTGTATCCGATCCTGACTTATCGTATTCTGTCGTACCATATCATATCGTAACTTAACATATGGTATTGTAACGTAATGTAATGTATTGTATCGTCCCATATCATAGCACATCACATTGTATCGTATCCTGAATTATCGTATGTATTGTATTGTAACTTAATGTACTTATTGTAGCGTGTCGCATCGTAACTTATCGTATATCGTATTGTATTGGAACTTAACATATGTATTAAACCGTATTCTAGCGTATCATATCGTGACTTAACATATACATATTGTATTGTATCGTAAATTAATTTAACATATCGCATCACACTGTAATGGAATATATCATATTGTCACTTAGCGTATTGTATTGTATCCTTACTCAATGTATCCTTTCGTATCGTCATTGAACGTAAGGTATTGTATTGTAACTTATCCTATCAAATTGTATCGTATTGCATTGTATCAAAACTTTATGTATTGTAACTTAACGAGTCACAACTTAAGGTAGGTTGTGTATTATATCGTATCTTTGAATTTCATGTTGTAAATTGATGTATCGTATAAAATTGTACCGTATCGTAACTTAATGTATCGTATTGTATCATCATTTAATGTATTGTATCAAATTGTATCGTATCATATCAAAACGTCTCGTATCGTAATTTAATTTATCGTATTGTATTGTATATTAACTTAACATATTGCATCATATCGTAATGGAATGTATCATATAGTCACTTAACATACTGTATTGTGTTGTATCCTATCGTATCCTTACTTAATGTATCATTTCGTATAGTCATTTAACGTACGGTATTGTATTGTATCTTATCGTATCAAATTGTATCGTTTTTTATAGTATCAAAAATTAACATATTGTAACTTGAGTTGTAACGTAACAAATCGTAATTTAAGGTACCTTTTGTATTGTAACTTAACATTTCGCTTTGTAACTTAAGAGTAATGCATCAAATTGTATCGTATTGTAACTTAGCGTACCGTATTGTATCGTAATTTAGTGTATCAAATTGTATCGTATCGTATAAAAAAACGTATCGTATTGTATCGAATCGTAACTTAATGTATCGTATCTTATTGTAACTGAAAATATAAAATCGTAACTTAACGTATTGTTCTGTATGATGTCGTGTCCTGTTGAATTGTAACTTAACGTATTGTTCTGTATGATGTCGTGTCCTGTTGAATTGTAACTTAACGTATTGTTCTGTATGATGTCGTGTCCTGTTGAATTGTAACTTAACGTATTGTTTGGTATAGTATTGTAACTTAACGTATCGTATCATATTGAATTTGAGTTTTTCTGTATCTGTGGTGGTTTTAAACGAGCATGAGTGTGATCAGGTGTCTGCAGGTCACGAGACAATCACACCAGAGTGATGGCGTCATGGTGGATCAGGGAACACGACACAATGACAACAAACACTGAATATGTTTGACTTCACACACGACACAGAGATGGGTGAGCTGACACCGGATCACACTTCTGCTTATTTAAAACCTCCAAAGTCAAAATTATAGTAACATTTAAAGCATTATTACTTTAAGCACATTAACTCAATAACTATCTTAAAGTTATTAATGCTAACATGACCACACAACGCTTAAAGTTTCACACACAGACAAACCGACCTTCTCCTCGGTCTCTCGTTTAGCTCTCTCCTCCTCCCTCCACCTCCTCTCCTCCTCCTGCTTCACTCGCTCCTCCGCCTCCCGTTTACGAATCTCCTCCAGCTGCTGCTTACGCCGTCGCTCCTCGTCTTGCAACTGATCACACAAACACACGGACAAAGCAGACGGAGACAGGCACACACACGCAAACAGAGACACAATTAGCACAACATAATTCACATGTCCTTCAATCACAAGACCACGAGAACATTCCCACGTTAAAGTCTCTGTGTAGCTGATAATAAATGTACTCTAGCATGTTGTGTGTGATGTGAGGTAGGTTGGATTCGTCTCACAGGACTGCTCCAGAGGGGAGGAGCAGCGTGCACAGCAAACTCACAGCACAGGCAGAAACACACACTGCTGAACATGCAACAACAACAACAACATGCAACAACAATAACAGCAGGGCAGAAACAGAGACCGCCCCTCCTTCAGACAGTTAGAGTTTAATTCATTTAGCTTGAAGAGACGTGAAGGAGAGGGCCGATTCGTCAGATTCATCAGATGTTCCTGAAGTAAATGTAAGCTGCTGCAGAAATGTTCTAAAACAAAACCATCCCAACACAAACCCTGAAGAAGGAAGATGATCACACACGATACAAACGGACCCTTTCTCTGGGCTGGGCGGTATTAAAGGATCAGTTCAACCAAATATCAAAACAACCTGTTTGTTCACTTCAGGTGAAGTTTAAAGTCCATGCAGAAACAGCATGATGGGGCAAAATCTCTATACCATAGACTCCCTGCATCAACAAACAAAAGATGTTGCTTTTTGGAGAAATACCTTAATTTATATATATAATAAATAAAGTGTGACATCATAGCGTGACATCATAGTGTGACATCATAGTAAAGCTTTATTAATCTCATGTACTACTGCATCTCAAAAAAATTGTATATTGTGAAAAAGTTTAATATTTCTCATCAGCTATGTAAAATAAAGTGAAAATCTAAAATATTCTCATGTAAACTCCAAAATTAAAATAAACAAATAACTAAAAATATCTCAATTTTTTTTATAATTTCATTCAAAGCAACTTTGATAATTTTAAGATATTAAAAAAAGTGAAAATTCAATATATTTTAGTCCCACATAAACTCAAAAATGTAAAAAAAAAAAATTATAGAAAAATAGAAATCTCAAAATGTTTTCCATTTAAAGTAACATTTCTGATTTTAAGATAAAAAAGTAGATGTATGATAATGAAAAAATATATTCTAGACTCACAAACTCAAAAAAATGTAAAAATAAATAAATAAGTAAAATAAAAAAATATTTCATTATTTCATTTCTAGTAACTTTGTTAATTTTAAGATTAAGAAATAGGGAAAATTAAATATATTCTACTCTTATATAAACTAAACCGTCTAACTTTAATAACTATGCTGTACAGCTCAATAAATAAATACACAAATAAACAAAACTATCTAAAATATTTCTATATTTAATTTTGAGAGACTAACTTTAAGTTATTACAATTTTTTTTTACTCTTTCACAATATTCCATTTTTTTGAGATGCACAAGATGTGTTATTTCTTCTACTGAAATTTGTTTTTAATAATCATGAAATTATTCCTACTTTACTTTTAATTTCTACAATATTTATTAAATTACAGGATTAAAACGTGTATATTTGTTTAATTGCATATTAATTGTTCATTTGATTCATATGTTTTAATTACAGTACTTTTTTAATTTTTTCTTGAAATTCACTTTTGATTTGGTGCATTTATTTAGCTAATTTTTATTGTTTAAAAATACACTAAAATAATTAACATTTTGTTACTATTTGCAATTTCATTTCTATATTTGTTGAAGTGTTTTATTATCTATGATTCATAAAAAATGTAAGATAGATTCAGTAGTATTTTAATTGTATTAAAGTTTTCCTCTAACCTGGGCTGTGTCGATGTAAAGGAAGAACAAGATGTAAGAAAACATGTGTTTTTGTTTCAGTTCAACAGACCCTTAATAAACAGAACACAGAGAGGCTCAGCTGGTCACACACAAATGGATGAACGGATGGAGTCATGGACACCACAACAACATCATGAGTTTGCCCTGCGCAGGCAGCATCAGAGGCTCACAGGACTCTCATGCATGAACTTTGACCTGGACGCCCCCTGTGATGCACTCAGCCATGCAGGCACCGACTCCAGTCACTCAAAACCTCACTGCTGAACAGAACCACGCTGCGTTAGATCTGCTGCTCTGTCGGCAGGTCAACGTTTGGTTTCTGATGTTTTTATAACTTAGAAACTTCTGTTCCTCTTTAGTTAGCAGCAGGTTCATCGCTGGGGTCCAGCAGAGGTTTTGAGTGCACAAAGAGATGGACAGCTACCCCAGCCAAACAACACCAAGCATCCCAGGACGGCCTCTCCATGACCCCCTGCTCTTTAGCCCCGCCTCCTCCCCTAAACCCCACCACCAATGAAACGACGACAGTAAGTCCAAGATGGGTGAGGAGAGACAGAGAGGAAACACGGGCAGGTGGGCAGCCCAGACCAAAAAAACAGGAAGTGATGTAAAAGGGAAGGGTTAGAGGAAACTGGTCATTAACAGGAAGAACATACCAAGTCTAGAACAGAGATAGCTGGGACAGCATTCTGCTGCTGAAGAAGAAGAAGAAGAAGAAGAAGAGAGAGTGAGAGGGGGAGACAGGGAGGGGGTGTGGGGAGAAAAGGAAAATACCCGAATACTGAAAAAAGGAGGTGTGGAGGATTCAATACAGATTTCAATAAGTTATCAAACAGAGGAGGCGAGGGAGGAAAAGAAAGGAGAAACTGAGGAGTCAAGTGTTTTAAAGAGGGGAGGGGAGTGACAGACAGTAAAGTGAAAACATTACTCAACTTCCTTTTTATCCTCTGAGCTGATTAATGACTTTTTAAAAACTTCACCAAAACAAAATCAACAAAACCCGGCTCTGAAAAGTTAGATACACCGTCGACTGACTGTTTATGTTTACGTTCATTTATGAATAAAAGTGCTTTTATTTTGAAAAGAACGGCAGGAAGTGAAAATATTTGATACCACAATCTCAGGTTTGCTGAATAGCCATTAATTTAACTACAACTTGAATTCATAATAACAGCTTCCTTAAAGCTCCTCTGAGGAACATTTAGTTGGTGTTGATTTTGGCGCCCCCTGTGGACAAAGTTATAACTCTTATCTCTTTGATGTTTTTGTCCTGTACGTGTGTAATTTGTGTTTTCTATCATAAAACATCACCATTGGGCGCTAGCTAGGCGCTGTGCATCTCATTCCTGCATCTCTCTCCCCCTACATTTCCTGTCTCTCTCAAGCTACCCTTTCAAAATAAAAGGCAAATAGCCCAAATAATAATAATTATAATAAAAATATGTACTTTTATAACTTTAATTCAACTCCTCTATGGAAATTAGCATGTAGCTAACCAGCTTGAGTGACCCCTACCCCCCACCAGTAATTTTAAACATCACAAATAACTATAAAGAAGTAATCTAACTTGTTGCTGATGGTTTTATTAGATTTTTTAGGTCATAGAGACTCATTAATATTAATTCAAGTTTGGTTCATAACCTAAAAAAAAAATCCTCACAGGAGCTTTAAGTTTTTTTAAATAACATACCATAATAGGGGCTGTTTGTTTGGTTAAATTTGTTGTAGGGGCTCATGCTGAAATTTTACTTTCACTATAATCATATTTATTTATTTATCTTTTTTTTATTGTCCTTTAATGCTTTTAAAAATATTGTTAAACCTCTTTAACAGTTTTTTTCTTGCTCTACTTTTTATCCTTTTATTCTATTTAACTTACATTTATTATTTTCAACCTTTTGCGTTGTATTGTGTGTTTTGCATTGTTGGAATTTCTACACTCCTCTTCATCTGTTAAAGGATTATTCTGTCACCTGAGTCCTGCCAATCCTACAAATAAAAGTTATTATTATAAAGACAGCTCAGGGTGCGACTTCACTCAGAGTGTCAGTATTCTAATTTGTATAACCACCTGTGTGTCTTCATCATTAGAATTTAACCACACTACCTGTTTGATTTTCATGTAAAATAAATACTATTTTTAAAATTATGTCCCAAGTTTTGTTCGCTTGATCGGTGCTCGACTAGTCCAGTCTAGAAACTGGGTAAAAGCCTCTGTCATGGTCCTCATTAGTCCCTTGCTGTGTTGGAGTTGGCAGGTGTCTCTGTGAAATTAAAGTATAAATCACACTGAACCTCATTAAGTGGAATAATCAAGTCATCAAAATCCATCCAGGGGCAGAGAGTCCGGCTGAAATGAGACCAGTGACGCTCTGGTCATGGCTCATTCCTGCTAAGCACGTCAGCATGAATGCTGCATTTACATTATATGGAGGAAAAGTTCTGCAACAACATAATCACACTTTTAAACTTCTTGCAGCTTCTGTACGTCTTTCTATAACTCCATATAAAGTGAATGCAGCATTTAAACACATCCCCGCCTGCCTGCCCCAGAACCCCTCCCTCCCCTCCCCTCCCCTCCAACCCTTCAGCCAATCAGGTTTAAGCAGCTCAGCATGGCAAAGCGATGACAGAAGCATGTTGCAGATGCACATTGCAGGACATTCATAGTGGGAGTGCTGCCACGGAGGAAGTTGTTTCCCCCCTCTTGCATTTGAAAGCCGGTTTTTGTCCCCCCGCTCCAACAACCATCAGCCCGGTGTTCCCGCGGCTCGCCCTTTCCTCGTGTACGGCTGAATGCCATCACTACTCAGATCTATCCTCATGAAATCCCGCCGCCGCCACCACACCCCGAGTCTCACCCTGGCTCTCTTCTCGGCCTCCAGCCTCTGCATGATCATCATGGTGTCCACGTCCTCGTCGTCCTCCTCTTCCTCGTCCTCGTCGCTCTGCTTGGATTCCTGCAGTCGTTTCTGGAACTGCCACTCCAGCATCAGCTTCCTGAGGCGGTCGCTCTCCTCCGCTGTTCGCTCTGGTTTGGCCTGGAGACAAAAAAGTACGCTCAGAACTGTTTCAACTTATACCGGACACTTTTAGATGAATGACTCGAGGTGTCACACGTTTGTCTTTGAAGTCAGAAGTGACCGTATCCAAACAGGCTGGTGTACAGATCAGCAAAGATTAGCAAATGCTGATGCTTTATCAATATTTCAAGGTAACCATGAAGAGAAATGGATGCTAATAAGTCCAGCAGTATCTGGATTTAAACTAAATCTCAAAACATCTTTTTGGACAATCAAGCTCTGGAAGAGACATTTTTCAGATTGCACAGGAGGAAATCTGTCAATTACAAGTTAGCCAAGGTGTCTTTTTTCTCCAAATGCATCCAAAGGATAAAGAATTCAATCATGAAGTCACTCTGCTGTGTCTAAAAAGACTTAAGCTTTAAAGAAACGAGTGATTGAGACTAGAAAATCTTCAGGAAACTGTAAGAAGTAAGGTCATTTTCTCTCAGGCCAGAGATATGATCTCTGTCAGCCATGCATAAGCTAAAGCATGACAACTGCAACATGACTCTAGCATTGGTGCAAGTGCAAGTCCCTTAAAAAATTGCACAAGGTGCAGAATGTGTATAACCAGCAGGGGGTAGTGTACAGGCAGAGCAGATGTGTGCAGGATGAGCAACACTGTCCTGATTTAGTGTCCTAAATACCTCCTATGATGCTGCTACTATCGCTTTCTCTGCCTTTAGCAACCTCCTGAAGTGTCTGTTGTTTGCATCCAACACACCCTGCAGTTGTGGACAGCCTGAACTTTATGGCGTGCCCTCTGGAGGTATTCTCCAATAACATGCACAAAGTATAGTCCAGTATAATAACAGTACGCAAGGATAAACAGCAAGAATACCTCCGGCCATAGCCTTAGACTTCTTTGCGATGAGTGTAGTCGCCCCCTGCTGGTCATAACAAAAAATGCAGATGTTGGAAACTTGAATCTGTTCTCACCTGGAGATCCTGGATCTCTTTGTCCAGCAGGTCTACGATGTGCAGCTGCTGCTGTTTCTCGGCCTTCTCTCGGGCGTCTCGTTTCCAGGGGTCTGGAGACAAGCTGTCGCTGGTTGAGAGCTCCTCCTTACTGATGGTGATGTACTGCAGGTCCCGCCTCTCGATGGTGCGTGGCTGCTGCTGTGGTAAGAGCTCCCTGATCACTGTATCCATACCTGGAGGAACAACACATCATTATTATTATTTAAAATATGAAAGAAGGCACAGGAGGAAATGTTCAAGTCTAAACCTTACTGACCTGGAGGGTGGTTGGCACTGACAGGGGGAGGAACAGCCGAGCGCGGCAGGCTGGACAGCTTCTCCGGTCTGGATGGGGGAGGCTGTGGCTGAGGCTGAGGGGGGAGGTAAGGCTGGGGGGCGGCCACAGAGGGCAGAGGGGCCTGGTGGTGAGGAGGGGGCATGGATCCTCCGTTGTTATGAGGCTGGACGGGCATGACAGGGTTGGCCCGGATCTGACCCAGCTTCCTCTCCTGCTCTCTCCTCTTCCTCTCCCTGAAAAATCATCATTGTCAACATGAGGACTTTTATCATGTTTACAGTTTGTTATAAACGGCAAGGAGAAAGTAACTCACCTCTCCTCCTCCAGCCGAGCCTTCTCCTTCTCATACCAGCGTTGCTGCTCCTCTCGTTTCTTGCGGTCGGCGGCCTGCTGGGCGGTTACGGCGGTGACGGCAGATGGAGGCGGAGGCAGCGGCAGCTCCGGCTGGGGCTCATAGTGCTCGTAGGCGTCGGGGTACGGGGCTGGCGGTGGGGGCGGGGGAGGGGGAAGGTCGGAGCGGGATGGCTGCTGAGCCGGATGTTGCGGCGCGGAGTGAGGGGCGTTTGGCGTCTTCCATCGACCCGGCCCGGTCTTCTGGTTCAGGGTTTTGTTGGAGGAGGATGAGGAGGCGGAGAAGTTGAGGTGCTCCTGGCTGGACGTGGAGGACTCCAACGAGGAGGAGACCTGAGGCTGTGGAGCCCAGAGGTCAGGGACTCCTACTCCTGCAGACAGAAACACACAAAGGGAACATTGAGACTTCTCTGCAGGGATTCTCTTTGACGGATTATAACCCTGAACGATGAAATCACACTTGAGAAAACACACTGAGCTGTTCATAATCTGGCAGAAAAACCATCAGGTGCTGCAGCCCAGGTTTTTTCAACAAAGTTTTATATCCTCTTACCTCCTGGTGGACCTCTCTGGTAGTCTATATCTCTGTGTTGGTAGTCCAAGTCCCTGTGCTGGTAGTCCTGCTGGTAATGTGGCAGCATGCGCTCATCTGGTCTCATAACTCCTGGTGGCGGGTACAAGTCCTCCTGTGAGTGGTTAACCCTCTGCAGAGAGATAACAACATCAAGTTAGAGACCACAGGAGGTGCACAGGTGGAAGGTTGAAAGTTTTGAACACTTCCTGACTTATTTGTCTGTTTAAGTTTGTTTAATTTCTGCAGATTTCCAGAGAATACAAACTCCATCTTATTATTTGTTCTACTTAAAGAACAGTGAAGCAAACAAGCTGAAGAATACTTATATATAAAGGTCCTGGACTTTCTCAGAGAAGTGACTGAAAGCTGCTCTCTGATGCTGCTCTACCTGCATGCTGTTGTGGATGTTGTCGACCACAGGGAGGCGTTCTCTGTCCTCCATGCCCTGCCAGTGCTGAGGAGGCACCTGCCCCGGTCCCACGACCCGATCCGTGCTCTTGGATGCCGGGATGGTGAAGTACTCTCTGGGGTAGGTCTGTGTGGGGATGGGGTAGGCCTCTGGGCGGGGAGGGGAGGGCTCGTCCTGACGGATAAAAACAAAAAATAAGAGCGTGTGAAAAGAGGAATGATTCTCCTCTCTGTGTTAAATACTGTGTCCTCATACAGTCTACATTCCTCATGCAGATGCTGCTTGCATCAGTCCTGTGGTTACTTACGTCTGCACACAGGTTCCCAGTGGACACAGAGGTGATCTTAGTGCCAGGTCCTCCGGGGTACACAGCTTTACTCGCAGGACTCTGACCCTGATCTGCAGACGAGACAGTGAAGAGTTAGGAGGGTTAAAGCACTCACTGTAAATGCAGCAAAATGCAGAACAAAGTTATTAATGAGGGGAGGGAAAGAGGACGAATGCTGATTCTGAAACAGGGTTTAAAGACTTTAGTAATCAAAAATATATTTCAAAAGAAGCTGCAGAAGTTTCTACATCAGGGCGGAGTTATAAAAGAATAACATCAGAGTGATTTAACTCTGGTTGTCTGGTCCTGCTGGAGGTTTCTGCCTGTTAAAGGAAGTTTGTCCTTGCCACTGTAACTTGCTAAATGCTGCAAAGTGCTCTGCTCATGGTGGATTAAGATGAGATCAGACTGAGTCCTGTCTGTAAGATGGGACTGGATCTTTTTGTCCCATAAATTTCCATTTCTACCCAAAGACTTGTTCATCACAAATCATTTTTAAACTCATCTTCTGTATGGGATTTTGCTCTCTAGTGTGGGTGACATTTTAAAGATATGATCTCAAAGTAATGTCACATTTCTGTAGTGTTGTTTTTAATGAAACATATATAGTTCATCAATCAATCTTTATTTATAAAGCACCAAATTACTCAAACGTTCTCCTCAGACTCTTTCCAAACAGAGCAGGTCTAGACCGTACTCTATGTTCTATTATTAACAAAGACCCAACATCAAGACCGGATCAGATCCAGTCCCATCTTACAGGCAGAACTCAGTCTGATCTCATCTTAATCCACCATGAGCAGAGCACTTTGCAGCATTTAGCAAGTTACAGTGGCAAGGACAAACTTCCTTTAACAGGCAGAGACCTCCAGCAGGACCAGACTCATGTTAGACACAGATCTGCTGAGACTGAGTTTACAAACTAACAAAAACAAGCATTATTTATTATTTTGCAGATCATTTTCAAGATTATTTGAAGATAAAACCTTTAAAATTTTGGATGAATGTTCAAAAAGTTAATCTAAGTTCCTTAAAGTCAAAGGTGATGCTCTTAAATATCTAATTTTAAGGGTGAAAGATAGAAAAGTAAAAGCTATTTAGTTTGATAAGATATTAAAAAGAGAAAAGCAGCAGATCTGCAGATTTCAGGGGTTAAATATAACATTTTGTGACATTTCAAAAAGGAAATATGATGATTGCAATTTTTTGAAAATGAGGCAGCTCTGCCAGAATTGCAGCTTTGATCTGAAATATAGAGACTTCTTTTCTTCTGTATTTATTTGATTTGCTAAATCTGCAGAAAAGAGGTGTTAAAGGACAAAAAGTTAAGGTAGGATTTGTTTGGAAATAACTGGATTTGGAGAACTTGCAATCTGATGCTGGATGTAATGTCTGCAGTGAAACTAGAGTTCTGATTCAGATGCAGGTACACAAGGGACGAGGTAAGTATTGAAGCTCAGCAGGAGGTCTTACTGGCTACGTTAGGGCTGGAGCGGTGGTCTGCTCGGTTCTTCAGCAGTCGGTCCTCTCCGCTCATCTTCTTTGGTTCGGGGTAAGAGTCCCAGCCGGCCTGCGGACTCTCAGGTGAGCCGTTCTGCACCGAGCTGTTGTACAACTCGAAGCCTTCACTCTTTGGTCGCAGCTTCCCGTTTTTGTCTCGGCCTCTGTCTGACGCTGGACGGAAGAAAGAGAGGGAGGAGAGAAGAAAGAGAGATGATGAGGAGTGAAGAGCAGGGAGAGAAGCAAGGAGGACACCACGGCTACAAGAAATGAACTAGGGGGCACCAAAAGATGGTTCCTTATCTAGATTTTAATTTATAGTGTGCACGCAGTAGTCGTACATAAAACTTGTTGTTTTTAAAAGGACTACCTCTGTGAAACTATCAGAAAATACAGCATTTATTTTATGCTTCCTGTACATTTTGACCACCCTCCTCCTGAGTATGTGAGAACCTCCACTTATTGTCCGGTTTCCCAGCATTAACTTCCCTACAGAATGACCACCGTCCTTCACTTCCACTGCAGACAGAATTATCTAACCACACAAACACTCTGCGGTCGGGAGAATTCAGGAGAAACACCCGGTTAGCGTCATCCTGGACCACAGAGCGGCTCCGGCCAGAAGACTTCCTTAATGAATCTAAGGTCACATTCCTGCAGACAAAGAGCAGCACACAGCCAGACAGCCCAGTAAACCTTACCATGCTGGATGTGTGTGTGTGAGTGAGTGCATGTCTGGACACACACACACACATATCTGGCTGCAGCCACAAACACTCATTATATCCGTCAGTCTGTTCGCTGGTTTTTAAACTACGACAACAACAAGGGCGCTCTGTCTGGACGAGTCTGCTTCTTCTCTTTCATTCATAACGCAAAATCAGAAACGTACAAAAGAGCGTTTATAACGACGACAGCTCGAGACGAAACTGAAGGAGATTTATGACCCAGTGAGATCGTTTAAGTGACTTCTGATTCCTGAAATATGAGCTCCTTCTGCAGAAGTGAAGTGTGCTGTTTGCTGCTCTGTGTCCCGTCCTGTTGCTGCTTTTTAAGAAACCACATGCACAATCACCTCAAGATAACTCTGGTGCATTGACTTTTAACTGTGTGCTGCAAAACAAACAATTAAAGTAAACAACTATCACATTATTAAGATTGAGCTTTCTCTATTTTGAGTTGCAGCTGACCTGCATTTTATAACTGCTTTAAATTTCATGAATTTTATTGATTATTTGGTGCATTTTCTGCACTATGAGTACCAAAAACAGAGAAAATACATTAAATATTTATCCAAAACTCAAGTGGACGTAAGAGGATCAACTTTTCTTTCCAGTTAATCGTACAAAAATGAAGATGTTTCATTCATAATCATCAAAAACAGACAAAATCTGCAGATTTTCGCTAGAATAATTCACATTTTTCCTTAAAAATGATCAAAAAAAGCTTGATTTACAAAAAAAATTGATGTCTAGATAGATTTTTAAATTTATTTTACCTTTAAGGACCAGACTAAACATTTATAAGTTCTGCAAATTTTCAAGAAATGCTCATCAGGCTGGTTATCTCTGCAGATCTCTGACCAGATGTTTGAAAGTAAAAGGTTCATTTGAATAATCTGCCCAGTATTTGAGTCCTTGATTTAGAAATGATGAACAATTCACATAAAAGATGCAAAGTATCTAAAAAAATATTGAAGAAAAACTTAAAAATTTATAAAAACAGCTTGCTTTAAAAAAAAAAATTGGTGTCTAGAAATGTTTTTAAAATTAATTTTACCACCAAGGACCAGACTAAACATTTATAAGTTCTGCAAATTTGCACGGAATGCTTCAATCAGGCTGGTTATCTCTGCAGATCTCTGACAAAATGTTTGAAAATAAAAGCTTCATTTGATGCAACTGCCTCATATTTGATTTAGTTATGATGCAAGATTCACATAAAAGATGCAAAGTTTATCAAAAGTATTAAAGATTAATAAAATCATGCAAGTTAAGCACTGTTAATTTGTCCCTTCATAAATAAAATCCATCTAATGTGTTACCAGCCTCGTCTTTAAATGTGAAATACTTCACCAGCAGAGTGAGAAATCCAACATTACACTGAGGAGATACTCATGCATACTTTATATCACATCTTAACATCATGTGTGTGTGTGAGAATGTGTGTGTGAATGTGTGTGGGAATGTGTGTGTGAAGGTGTGTGTGCTCACCTCTCTGCATCAGAGGACTGGGCTGGTTGAGGAGCGTGGCCAGGCCGTGGTAAATGGCTCCCTGCTTGGCGACCTCCAGAGTGACGACTGATCCCGTCCTCGTCATCAGCTCAGCCGCCCTGAGAGAGAGAGGGAGAGAGGGGGAGAGGGGGAGAGAGGGGGAGAGAGAGGGAGAGAGAGAGAGAGAGAGAGAGAGAGAGAGAGAGAGAGAGAGAGAGAGAGAGAGAGAGAGAGAGAGAGAGAGGGAGAGGGAGAGGGAGAGGGAGAGGGAGAGGGAGAGAGAGAGAGAGAGAGAGAATGAACTTCAAAGGCTCTGACACAGTTTCAGTCTGCGGTGGAGAAATTAAATTAATATAATACACATTAATATTTAAGTCTCCTCTTTCTCTGCGACGAGCTATTTAAAGCCCGATCTTTAAATCACCGTTATGTGGAACGAGTTCATCCACAGTGCTCTGAACACTGTGATAATAATACTCTGCTGAAGCTCTATCAGATTACACACACACACATCAGATTCAACATAAACTGTTTCTGGCAGACGACAGAGTTTCAGTCTGATAGTTTTGGCAGAAGAAAAACCAGCGTGAGTAAAAAGTGATGTGGAGAACCACAACGACTTCTTGAAGATGGAGAGACTTTCATACTGTTAAAGTCAGATCCTGTAAGAGGGGATCATTTCTCAGCTAGGAGCTCCTCTGCATGGATTTGACTTTACTGCGGCAGGAGGCAGCTTTATCTCTTGATCTACAATCCCATTCAGATTTCCTTCATTATCATTTGTCATATTTAAATCATATTCAACATTTTAAGCTCAATTTTTATTCCTAATTTTCTAATATGTATGCAAAACAGTAAGATCTCCACAGCTGCACTTGTACCGCTCTCCATCATCGTTATAATTCTGTGTTTTGGAGTCCCAAAAAATAGTCAGTTTTGGAGAGTCTGAAAGGTGTGACTTGTCAACATGCATGCTGTAATTGATATCAGGCCTTTGCTGTGTGTGTGTGTGTGTGTGAAGCATGAATAAGCTCCGCCCTCGGTAGGACCATGCAAGCAGAGCAGAGACATTGCTCGTTGCAGGAAAAGTCATGGCGGCTGAGATAAACCGAGTGCTCATGAATCCATTAATGATGGATTGTGTGTCTTTCTTTTGGAGGGGTAGGGTTGTGTTTGGGTGTTGGGCTGCAGGAAAACAAACTGGAGGGCTTTTATTTTGAAACAGAGAAGGCAGGGATTATATCTGTCACTGCCAGAGAATCACTTCACTCCAATTTGGGTACAATCCTGCTGTGTCACACTCACACACACACACTAACACATGCCATTTTCTGCAGCAGCCACATGTGCAGCAGGCTTTAGATTAATCCTATAAATAGCTGAAGGGCAGATCACACACGATAACGAGCCGTGTGTGTGTGATTGGATGGGAATTGGGGAATGTAACGAGACTTTAAACCACATTTGGAAATATCACATGATGTTCTGATGTTTCTGACTTACTTTAGAAGGCTTGATGTATCTCTGCATGCAGAAGCATTTTGACGTATGATTCGTGCACACTGTTTGTGTCTGACACATCAAGCCCGAGCACGCTGACAGAGACCAACAACTGGATTAATCTGAGCAGGGCGTTAGCCACTGAGCACTTCTCTGCTGTTTCCAAAACACGCACACCCTGTGTTTTTCTGCATGTTCCAGATATGTTCTCTTGTTTTTAGGAAGAAAAAAAAACACTACTGACTCAGAGAAAGAAACTCAGGATGTCTCAAAACAGAGGTTTATAAAATGTGATCACCTCATATGACGTCGACGAGATAACTGAAACATTTTCTTGAGTGAAATTAAAATCGAGTGACATCATTCAACCACATCCATCACCGCTGCTTCCCACACCACCCTCACAAACTGCCTCACTGAAATAAACTCCTGGATGCAAACAAACTTTCTCAAACTCAATTGTAATAAATCCGAAATTCTTATCATAGGCCCAAAATCCCTCACTTCCACCTGCCCGGACTTCTCACTCACTATTGATAAATCCACTGTTTCAGCATCCACCCACATCCGTAACCTTGGTATCATTTTTGATCAGTCACTCTACTTTCAACAACACATTAACAATATTTCAAAAACTGCTTTCTTCCACCTCAAAAACATCGCCCGTCTCCGCCCCTCCCTTTCCTTCACAGCAGCTGAAACTCTCATCCACGCCTTCATCACCTCAAGACTCGATTATTGCAATAGCATCCTCTACGGTACACCCAACACCCTCCTCAACAAATTACAATACATACAAAACTCAGCTGCACGCCTACTTATTTATCTATCCATCTATTTATTTACTTTTCCATTTTTAAAAAATGTATTTTTCTATTTGATGATTGATTTATTCATCTATCTATTTATTTATATATTTACTTACTTTCTTATTCATTTACTTATCTAGTTACTTTTCTACTTTTAACATTTATTTTTTTATGTATTGATTGATTTATTCATCTATTTCTTTATTTATCTATTTACTTATTATCTATTCATCTATTTATTTATTTATCTATTTATTTGTTTATTTATCTATTTATTTATTTACTTATTATCTATTCATCTATTTATTTATTTATCTATTTATTTATTTATTTATTTATTTATCTATTTATCTATTCATTTATTTATTTATTTATTTATTTATTTATTTATTTATTTATTTATCTATTTATTTATTTATTTATCTATTTATTAATTAATTTATTTATTTATTTATTTATCTATTTATTTATTTATTTACTTATTTATTTATTTATGTATATATTTACCTACTGGATCTAAATCATGCAGACTGTCTGTATGTAAGGTGCTATATAAATAAAAATGAGCTGTCTTGAGTTAAACAAGCATGAAGCTCACGGTGCTTCATAAAAGAGCAGAGAGACAGAAAACAATATAAATGGGTAAAAAAATAAAATAGTAAAATAATAATCATTAAAAAAGTATTTTAAATAAAAGAAATGAGGGTAGATAAATAAGAAATAAATAGATAACTATTGATGATCTAGTACAAAATGTTACCTGCACCTGTCGTATGAAAAAGATGTCGTATGGATGAAGATATACCATGAAGTTTTCTTTAAAGTTTACTAGGAATTTAGACGCATTTTTCAGGGTTAACCAGGTTCAATTTTAATCTATTAAAAGGTTATTTTTGTTTAATTTATTCATTAGGATAGATGCTTTGAGATGCACCCAGGGGTCCATAATCTAATCAGTCATAGTTGTTGTTTCAAGCCTTTAAGTCAATGCTTACTGGGGGTTTTAACAGGCTGCAGAACCTCTATAAGAGTACAGGAAGTCGACTTTCATCACATTAAAAATTATTTGCTTAATAAGTGCTGAAATTCAGTAGGTAACGAGTTTAAATTCGCATGAAACAGGAGGAAAAAAAGCCTTGAAATCAGTCCTTACCTCTCCTGTGATAGGCCGACCAGACTGCGTCCGTCCACGCTCAGCAGCTGGTCTCCTGCCGCCAAACGCCCGTCCTGTAAAGACCAAACAGACACCGTGGGATGAGTCAGCATCTTTTAACTTTCTGTTATGATCACATTTTGTGTTTGTACTGTATACCAACCACATCAGCCGCTCCGCCTTTGACAACAGACTTGATGTAGATGCCCAGTTTCTCCTGACCGGCACCCTGCAGAGACACAGACACAGAGACCTTAACCCACTGTGTTTCCATTCATTAAAGAGAGAGTACATTTAGACCAGACAAGCTCTCAAACAGGCACACACACACCTTAAAAATACATCACACTAAATTTAGACAGTAATTCAGGCTACTGAAACAGGTCTGTGGTTTGTCTGAGTCACTGGAAAAACACTAAAGTAAGGTTTAAGAGTGTAAACAAAGCAGGCGAGTCTCAATCCCTCAGCAGTCGGCAGAGAAATGTGCAGAAATGGCGTCAGGAGGCGAGGAGGTTACAAGAGCATCCAGGCTGAGAGTTGATGTGCAGCATTCGTTGGGCAGAGAATGCATGCACAACGGACTGAAGCTGCAAGTTGTGTCAGCAATAACCACGCAGCATCTGCAGCATCACAACCATGCAGACCCTCACTCCAACACGCTGCAAGGATTCAGAGCATGGTGTGAAGAAGCTGCACTCATACTGCAAAGACATCCTGAGGGAACAGTTTAGTCCATTGCCTTGACATGATGCAGCATGCACAAGTGAATATAAGGTTTAAATCTCAGTGATTAGATCATTGCACCCCTATCTTTTGACTCCATTAAGTGACGAGCTGGACGCCAGAGGAATCCTGTGCCTCACTTTCTCCCTTGTGCTTCCTTATCGGTGCTGATGACATCATGGTTGCCACATTAGGTAAGTTGGGTCTTTGTTAGATGCACAGAGTAAAATGACTGTTCCTTAAAGAAGACAGCTGGCCTCTTTGTTTATGTCTCTCTCTGTGGTTAGTTAGGCCCTGTTCTGTTTTGTTGAGGTCTTCCATTTGGCACAACCGCCCTCTTGCTGCAAATATTCACTCCTCTGTTAAGTGCCTTGGTGTTTATTTTGACAGTTCTTTTAAATTTGGTGAATAAATCGAATCGGTCGTTAGGTCCAGCTTCTTCCAGCTGATACTGATCGCCAAGGTAAAGGCGTATCTCCCTCCCAAAGACTTAGAGTGATACATGCCTACATGAGAGGTTAAAGCAGAAACACCTACTGAAAGTTTGGACCATCAGAGAGACTGTCACCTCCAAAACATCTGAAACACACATTTTAATCCACGGCCTTCTCAGAGTGAGAACTCTCCAGTAAACTGAGCCTCTTCAAGTCGAGGTAACAAGTTCACCAACACGTCAAACTCAAACACTGAAAGCTATTTACTGAAAATCAGCAGCACTCAAACAAATTCATGTCTAATACTGGAGGTTTCTTCTCTTTGCTGCTGAAACAAATCAGATCTCCCCGCAGGAATGTGTAAGGTTTAATTTGATGTCATAATATTTACTGAAGACCAAATCCTCTCTTTACCAAGCAGCAACAAAAGAGCTGACAGGCAGATACAAAGGGTGCAGAAACACACACACGAGCCAGAGCTTCTGGTGTTTTAGGGGTTTTCTTGTGAAGTGGGGAGAAGATTTAGGAAGCAGCAGAGAGCTGGCACGTGATCAGACGCCGGGCTGCGTGCTTTCTTTACCGTCTCTGACGTGTTTATCCTCAGAGTTTGTGAAACTGTAGATGCAGACTATAGAGACGGGCTGTTGTGTTCAATATGAAACTTCTGTTTGGATTCCAACACTTTAAACACAGAGGGGTGTCTTTTATTTGTTGTTTTTGTTTTTTAGGGCGATGAGGAGAAAAGCTTCTGACCTGAAACTGGAGAAATGTCAGACCTGCATCTTCTTCTTCTTCTTCTTCTCTTAAAGGTGGTTAAAGAAGCTAAGATTCAAAACAGACATGACTCAGGAGGAGAAAACTACCTGCACATTAAGAATTGCAGCATGTCTATAAAATCACTCATTAAACTCTGCAGTGGATTAAAGACACGGCTAATTGCTGCCACTCGCCAGACCTGGCAACGTGGCACTGACTGAGTGTGTGTGCGTGCGTGCGTGTGCAGGTCTACTCTCAGGTTATGAGCTCTTATTGTTTTCAGGTCACATGTTTTTTAACCCTTTCGTCAGCTGCAGTGAAGAAAAGTCCGCAGGCGATCGTTCACGTCATAAATGTCTTTTTAAAACCATAAAGAGCAAAACTTTATAACGTTCACTGCAATAATACAACAGAAAAACCAACTAACACAACAAAGCCAATGACATTTATCAAATATATGAATTTACTGACGTTTATCTCACATTTTAGCGAGTTGTTTCAAGCTGTAACATCATTAATAATACAGTGAGATTAAATAATCTGACCTGGGCTCTGAAAAGCTGCAGAAAACCGACAGATTGATTAAAACAGTGTGAATGAAAGTTCTGATTTAAGTAATACTTGTTTAAAGAAAAACAAACTTTCACAAAGAGCTTTCCATGATTTAGAGCATAAATAAATCAAACATCTAAAAATAAATGCTCAAGACCTGTGTATCTGATCCAGTGGAAGTTAACACATTGACTAGAATAGAAACCTATCAGATCTGGTGCTGTGACAGATCAGAGACGGACCGGACGAGGATCTGGTGGAATTTGGTCGTATAATTGTGGGATTTACACCAAAACTGATGTCTGAATACAAAATCCATGAAAAGAAAACAACAAGTGATTCTTTTTTGTTCTCATTTACCTCCAAGTAGCAGAAAAACATGGTTTTCTTTGATTTTGTTTTCTTTCTTCCTCATACAATCAATCTTTCCCTTGTTGCATGAGGACTTTGTTTACTGCGAGCTGTGATGATTGTCGTCTTTCATGCAGCAGGAGACAACTTTTGAAACATTCAGGGTCACACACATGCATCAACAAAGAGCTTTGTGTCGCGAAACTGAAGCTGATACATTCCTGAGCGTTTGAAGTGGAGGCTCATTTCTCATCTGAATGAGTTTTCAGACTGAGTGAAAACATGTTTTTCACAGCCATGTTTTATTTCAGCCATTATTTATAATCTCAGTGTTCATGCAACATTATTTAATTGATGTATCGCAGGAAACAATTAAAGTTCAGACAGGAATCATGTTTGCATGCGTCTGATATCCTGATCCGGTTCTTTCCTTCATTAACTTTGAATTCAGAGAATAGAGCGACTTTCATGCCGTCCATCATCAACAGATCTTTGTCCCCGTTTCCCCAGCAGAAACACATCATCCCTTCAAACTATTTTACCCACAATGCATCAGCTCCACTGTACTGTATGTGTGTAATAATGAGTCTGGATTCATGCAGGCATGAGTTTCCTGTGAGTGACATACAGACGAGAGCAGTGAATCATTCAGACTGTTTGAGGTCTGTTGTACATTACCAGAAGACGACATTACAGAGCCTCTGTGTGTTAGACGGAGCCACAGATCTGTGCTCTTACACGGCCCGGGGAGTGAGGCGCCAAATCAGGCTGCACAGACTCTGCTGGGAAATCCCTGAAGCTCCCCCGAGGGATGTTTAGAGGGGCTTTTAAAAAGTTAAAGGGGTCCCAAAGGGGGTGCAGAGGGAACTGTTCTCGAACTTCAGCTGCATGAAAGTAGCAGAAGCTGCAGACTCTGAGTTTGAAAGAAGAAGGCAGTATAGAAGTGTCTTAATCGTGCATCCTATTTCATGACCAGCAGGGGGCGACACAGCTTTCTTCTACTGTGATTTACATTTTCACTGTGAGTTTATGGTCTCAATCTCTAATTTCAACTCTTCGTCAACAGATTATGATGCTCATTTAGTAAGTTAGAGTCCCCTATGGAGGGAAAACTGACAGAGAAGCAGAGTATGCATCTGTGACTGAAAAGTTGCTATCACACCAAAGTAAAGCTCTGCATTTATTCCATTAAGTACATCCTGTTCTCTTAATAATCTTCCAGCTGTATTACATACTTGATTCTGATTGGTCAAAACCAAGCGGCAACCTCCGGTCTTAAAATATGAAGCCCATGCGGAAGAGTTAAAAACTGCAGTTCCTCGAGCGTCCACTAGAGGCTGGCTGCAGAAACACCAGAAACCACATACACATCCATGCAAAGAAAACGATCCTTACAGCAATAATAAACATGTTTACAGCCTGGTTAAAAAATCAGTTTAGGCCTGAATAGCTCACTTCTCTATCGGCAAACACTGAACGGGGGTGAATTTTTTTCTAACTCGTTATTTTCGAAGATATTAAACGTACAAGGTTTACCCAAATAAGGGCATGGCTGACCTGACTGACAGAGGCTCCTTGTAGCTGTTAGCGAAAAGGCTAAAGGCCCGCCTCTTTACCTCACTCTAGCTTGGACAAAGTTAGGTTGAGTTCAGCATTTCCAATATGGCACCCACTGACGATCAGCTTCAAAACAACGCTTGACGTCATGGATACTACGTCCTTTTATTATACAGTCTATGGTCGTAACACCACATGCCCTCCTCACTACTCTCCCAATGTTTGGTGCAAAGAAACCGCACTCTCTTTTGTTGCCTCCCAAGTTCGAGATGACTTGAAAGGTTGATCTTGTCAGAGAAATCATCCGTATGTCAGGCAACAAGATGCTGCAACCTGAGTGTGTTGCACCAGGACTTTGGCGAGAACAGGAATCATCATTAGAATAATTAACAGTAATCCCACCACATGCAGAAGTCTGCCTGCCCTGCAAACACAGATGTTAACAGACATGTTGAAACGTGTTCACATGCAGATACACGGCAGGTTTGACACGATAATGCAGCAAAAACACGAGTGACTGAAGTGAAACAGATGTGGCGCTTGTTACCAACATCACCGCCGTTCAGCTTATCAACAAACATCTCCTAAAAAATGACACCTTACCCATGACTGAGAGTTTATGACCATGTAATAAAGAGAGAGGGGAAACTCTGCTGCTTGATTTACTGTGTTTTTAATGGACAGTTCTGGTTCTCTTTAAGTGCCCTGACAAAAACAAATCAAGCGCACCTCAAAGCTGCCCGGCCTCCATTAAGAGTAAGAATGTTAAAAAGGAGCCTTGATAGAAACTCCACAACTTTATAAAACAAAACTCATCTTAACGACTGGATGTGGATCCTTTGTGCTCTGTGATCAAACCGTGTGTTTGGATAGACATGAACACAAATCTGTCAGTTTCTTGAGGCAGAGACAGAGAGACAGTCTCCATCATTAGAGTGGAATCACACAGTTTGATTGTCTGCAACATTCTGAGACAGCTGATCGTAGAATAATGAGCCTGGATTTTTTTTTGGAACAGTTCTTCAAATGTGTTCAAAGCAGAGTCAGAGCAACAAGACGTTTGAGGGTGGTGGAGTTTAAAGAAAGCTGAGGTCGCATTGAGTTAATGCACCCTGACATGAATCCTGCAGCCTTTCTGGGGCTACAAACCTTCTACAGATAAAGAGGGAGTCCAGATACTGAAGAAATCCTGCACGCCCACACCGGTATGTTGAGTGATTTTAACGGATTAGACGTCTCAGTACTGTCTCAGCATGTACAGACCGCAACTGAACGACAGCTTCTTTTATTCTAACCCACCTGTCAGGACAGGACTGTTTTTCTGTCTCTTTAGCACATTTGCATCGTCTAATTTCTACCTGAGAACATCTATCCAGAGCTCAGAACACTACACTCCCAACATGCAGGCCTCCTCATCGTACTTAAAGTCTCTAAAAGTAATATGGGAGGTCAAGCCTTCAGTTATCAGGCACCTCTCCTTTGGAATCATGTACCAGTCAGGGTCCGGGAGGCAAACACCCTCTCTACTTTTAAGAGTAGGCTTCAAACTTTCCTTTTTGATGAAGCTTACAGTTAAAGCTGGATCAGGCTTGGACCAGCTCTTAGTTATGGTGCTATAAGCTTAGACTGACACACTGGGATGCAATTCCCCCCTCATCATTTACTTTAAGTCTTCCTGTATGATTAAAGGTCCTAACCATAGACCTTTCTGGAGTCCCTGAGCTCCCTTGTCTCGTAGGTTCCTGCTGCTGTGGACGTCCCAGACTCTAGCTGCTACAACTACTACTATCCGTCTCCCCACTATCATCTCTCTCTCTCTTCATCTCCCTCTATCCCTCTCTCCAACACCAACTTGGTCTCATCAGATGTGTGTCTAACATGAGTCTGGTCCTGCTGGAGGTTTCTGCCTGTTAAAGGAAGTTTGTCCTTATATTTAACTTTTAATGATCCTGAAAGTTCTTAGAAAGTTTAAAGACTTTTAATGTATCCCTGCTAAGCCCAACAAGTCCCATTAAAGTTACTAACCATAGACCTTTCTGGAGTCCCTGAGCTCCCTTGTCTCGTAGGTTCCTCTGGATCTCTGCTTCTGTGGACGTGTCAGACTCCAGCTGCTACAACTACTACTATCTGTCTCATCACTATCATCTCTCTCTCTCTTCATCTCCCTCTATCCCTCTCTCCAACACGGTAGGTCTCAGCAGATGTGTGTCTAACATGAGTCTGGTCCTGCTGGAGGTTTCTGCCTGTTAAAGGAAGTTTGTCCTTGCCACTGTAACTTGCTAAATGCTGCAAAGTGCTCTGCTCATGGTGGATTAAGATGAGATCAGACTGAGTCCTGTCTGTAAGATGGGACTGGATCTTATCCTGGTCTTGATGTTGGGTCTTTGTTAATAATAGAACATAGAGTACGGTGTAGACCTGCTCTGTTTGGAAAGCGTCTGAAGATGACTATGTTGTGATTTGGCACTATACAAATGCTCGGTGACGCTGTTTGTAAATGTTTGTTTGCTTCCATAGAGAGTTTTCACACTCCATGCCAGTAAGGGAGCAAGCGAGGACAGGAATAGAAGGAGGAAGCTATAATCTAGGGGAATGCTGTTTTTCCCAGGAGGTCAGAAATATACTTGGAGAGGCTTCCTCCTTCTGTCGACGCGCTTCCATTTACAAAACAATAATCAAACAAGACCTTGAATCAAAGTCAGAGAACCACAGGAGAGACGCAGTGAGAGTGGATCTCCTTAAAGCTGAGAGACAGTTTCAGTCAGTCACTAACGGTCTTGGCCTGATGCGAATACAGATAACTTTTTGACACTAGCTGCATTGTTTAAATTAGGAACAATTAAAGTAGATGCATACAGTGCATGAGCTTTTCCTTGAAACTCAGGGAGAAACCTGATCAGGGAGTTTAACTTTGATGTGCTACTGGATTCAATAAATCTACCCCCTTCCTGCAGGGTGCTTCTGAAGGATGGGCATGTTTGTTTTTAGTGAGTCATTCAAGATAACAGCATCTTATTTCTAATACACCGCTTTGTTTCCATTTGCAGCACTCTCTCTCTTCACTTCTTCTCTATGTCTTTTGACCACTGCTGCTCTTACTGTTGTGCTTCGGTGGGAAATAAGACTGGAGATCAGTTGCTTTTTTAAAATCTTGGATCATCTTCAAAACCATGAAACAGCATCGTTTTAAAACACTCATACATTGGACAGATCCGTGCTCATCCTAGTCAAAGCTCTTGTTTCCACAGAGAGCGCTGCAGCACGTCTCAGCTCCAAAGCATCTCTCTGCTGCACTCCACTAGTGACACAGTCTATTTCCTCAACTACAACTATCTGTCTCCCCACTATCATCTCTCTCTCTCTCTTCATCTCCCTCTATCCCTCTCTCCAACACGGTCTCAGCAGATGTGTGTCTAACATGAGTCTGGTCCTGCTGGAGGTTTCTGCCTGTTAAAAGGAAGTTTGTCCTTATATTTAACTTTTAATGATCCTGAAAGTTCTTAGAAAGTTTCAAGACTTTTAATGTATCCCTGCTAAGCCCAACAAGTCCCATTAAAGTTACTAACCATAGACCTTTCTGGAGTCCCTGAGCTCCCTTGTCTCGTAGGTTCCTGCTGCTGTGGACGTGCAAGACTCTAGCTTCTACAACTGCTACTATCCATCTCACCACTACTACTTCATCTCTCTCTCTCTTCATCTCCCTCTCTCCCTCTCTCCAACCCCAACTCGGTCTTACACGGGTCTGGTCCTGCTCGAGGTTTCTGCCTGTTAAAGGAAGTCCCCTTCATATCTTAAAGAGCTCATAGTGCCCTATTACCCCTCTAGAATAAGCTTTTGATAAAGCTTATAGTAAGGGCTGGCTCAGGCTTGGACCAGCTCTTAGTTATGCTGCTATAGGCTTAGACTGCCAGGGGAATGACACTTACTTTAACTCTTTCTGTCCCATTAAAGTTACTAACCATAGACCTTTCTGGAGTCCCTGAGCTCCCTTGTCTCGTAGGTTCCTGCTGCTGTGAACGTGCCAGGCTCCAGCTGCTACAACTACTACTATCCGTCTCCCCACTATCATCTCTCTCTCTCTCTTCATCTCCCTCTATCCCTCTCTCCAACACGGTCTCAGCAGATGTGTGTCTAACATGAGTCTGGTCCTGCTGGAGGTTTCTGCCTGTTGTCCTTGCCACTGTAACTTGCTAAATGCTGCAAAGTGCTCTGCTCATGGTGAATTAAGATGAGATCAGACTGAGTCCTGGATCTTATCCTGTCTTGATGTTGAGTCTTTGTTTATAATAGAACATAAAGTACAGCCTCCATCCAACAAGTGAAACGTAGACATGCTCAGGGAGGGAGAAAGCATTGCTCATTGATAAATACTTCTTGTTTTTAATTGAGATAATTGCAGACTGCTGTGTTGGGTTTATTTGGGATGCTAATAATGGGATTCATTGTGCAGCCCTGGTGTCCTCTGATAACCTCAGCAGAGCCTCATTCTTCAGAACTGACCCCAAGAGATGAACTCTAGAACAGAAGCTGACACATGTAGTCCAGTAATCTCACTTTCCATCATGACAAAGCAAACCACACGTGATATTTTGGACCTAGCCAAACACAGACCGCGCGTCCTTTCCTGCAAGCGTCCCTGTTTTTCCACAAAGTCCTGCCAAAGCTGAGATTCCACCAAAGATACCTCCAGCGGCTTCAAAAACGAGCGCCAAGATGTGCAGAAGCTCTCTATCACACATCTCGTAAACACCTCCTGTCTGCAGCTTTACAGGAAGATGTCGTATGTGAGTGTGTGTGGCACATCCTCCCATTGTCCCGGGTCCTCGCGGGGGTAACCCTCTTATACTATTGTTCCACTCAAACACCATGAGGTCAGCTAACACACACATACACACATACACAACAAACACTTCAAACACACTGTGCAAACAAACAGACCCACTGCGGCTTCAGAGTTTGGACTTCACGTCTTTTTGAACAAAGGAGGAGAACTTTCACAGAGTCTTTCAGAACTTCTGATTCTGTAAAAACTCACTTTCCTGTTTTGTCCTCGGCGACATGAACCCAACAGAACACACTTTAACATTTGAGCATATTACCCAGAGGAGCCGGTCTTTAAACATACATGTTACTCTGCTTGATGCATCC
This sequence comes from Notolabrus celidotus, assembly GCF_009762535.1. Classification (NCBI taxonomy): domain Eukaryota; kingdom Metazoa; phylum Chordata; class Actinopteri; order Labriformes; family Labridae; genus Notolabrus; species Notolabrus celidotus. The sequence continues at coordinate 3,511,567 of NC_048284.1, forward strand.
TCTACTCTACATCCTCTATTAGCTAAAACTTTGACCTGTAACCAAGAAGCTTCTGCAAACCTGTAAATAATGTCGGCCCCTGAAGATGAAGCGTGGAGGCAGATGTAGAGGCACTTTAATCAGAACTGGACTTTTAATTGGAGTAATAACTTTTAGCCTTGTACTGCATTATTATAACCATTGTTTTACCAACATTTATCTATTTATTTCTAATATTTGTATGATTTTTTCTTTAATTTAAATTTTTTAACCCTTATTTTATTTATCTTATCTTATTTTCTGTATTCATCTATTTATTTCTAGTATTTATCTGATATTTTTAACTTTCTTTGTTATTTTGTTTTTTAATCATACCTTAAAAAATGAATTATTTAATTGTATGTATTTATCTATTAATTTCTAGTATTTGTCCAAACGTTTTAATTTCCATTGTTTTCAATTTTCTTTTCTGACCCTTACTTATTTTATTACATTTATTATTTCATGTATTTATCTATTTATTTTATGTTTTTATCCAATCTTTTTTTTTTAAACTTTCATCGTTTGTAATTACATTTTTTTCCACCATTAAATATTTTATTTATTTATTTTATTCATCTATTTATTTCTGATATTCATCAGATTATTTAAACTTTCATTTGTTTTTTTATTACAATTAATTAATTTAATTTTATTGTATTTATTTATTTATTTCTATTATTTTCCCCATCTTTTTAGCTTTCATTGTTTTTTATTTTGTTATTTTTAAGTTGACCATTTTCCTTCCCTGTTTTAGTCTTATTATTTTACCCATTGCTGTTGCTTTGTTCTTTTGTGGAGCACTTTGGGCTGCATGGATCAATACTCTCTGTAAATATACATGTAAATACACAATGCAACAATTCTCCATGCAGAATTCCATATTTCTATTTTTTGTATTTCACTACTATTTTTATAATGTAAAAACTACCTCTGCTACTCACCACTGCACTTTATCATATTATTTTAGCCTGTACATATTAGTCAAGCCTATTTGTTGTTCTTTTTGTATTTATAGCTAATGTTATTGTTATTATATTTTTATTTTATTTTTTATTTGCATGTCTTATTCTTATGCCTTGTACAAAGAGAGCACAGTTTACTAAAGTCAAATTCCTTGTGTGTTCAAGCATACTTGGCGAATAAAGCTGATTCTGATTCTGATGCTTTTATATATGAAAGGTGATTTATATAAATAACGTTGAGTTGAGTCGAGTTGAAGAGAAAACGCCTTTAATGCCCGAATGTTACAAAACCTGCAGGAATTGTGTAGTTACTCTTTGGCACACCTACAAATCATCATGTATTTTGCTGCTCTGATTGGCCCGTAATGACTGTGACAGACAGAATGCTCATCCAATCACAAGGGGGGACGATAATATCTGTGCATCCCTGATAATAAGGATGTACACTCATGTCGTTTCATAGAATACATGAAGAGTATCTAAAGTGTGTCTTTGTTTGCTGAATGATTCCCCACTCTATCTTTAAACTCTGAGGTTTTTTTTTTTGGACTTTGATCTGGAGTTTCGTCCTTGTTTTAAATTTTGGCACGTCTCACAGAAACCTGGATTGCAACAGTTTTGTTTGTTCTCCATTAGCACAAAGGGAATGTTCTGTCCGGGGCATTCTTCTACCGCCATATATAAAGGAGTGATCACACCAGCACAGAGGGAGGAGGAGGAGGAGGAGGAGGAGAGGGAGAGTTTCCTCACCTCCCAGCTGTCCAGAGAGAAGAACAATGACTGATAAAATACTCCGAAACAGCCTCACATGTGGCTCTGACTGATGGATGCTATTTTTAATCATACAACAAACAGCATTCTTCTCTTCAGATGTTCCTTTGAGGGTCAGAGGGTTTAAATTAAACCAGCATAACACTGTCATGTTCAATAAGACACCACGGAGCAATGAAGCAACAGCTGCTTCTGTAACTGCTTCTTCAACTCATGCAGCTATTTATAGACTCCATGTTCGTCTGAGTTAAAAAGTTTCAGCATCTGTGGAAGGATTTAACTTTAAACATTTAGAGACTTAAAAACAGACGAGCATCTCTTTGAGTCGCATCAAAACAAAGAAATGAAACACACAAGTTGAAGTTGCCAAGATATGCATACGTAGGCATCTTCAGACTGCAGGAACATTCTCATAGTTCAAGGAGCCTGCCCCCTTTTTTATTGATAAAACACAGCAGGAACTATCGGTGCATTTCAACCAAGAGTTCCGGGGTCTTTTAGCCCCCAGAACTACTTTACCCTGAACTAAAAGGTTCCTGTGCCCCCGTTGTAGTCTGCGTTTTGACCGCGGGCTGAAGTCCCGGGTAGATTGTGCAAATCAGGCCAGTGACGTATGGAGAGAAAAAAAGTACATGCACTACACCACCAGACCAGTAGAGGGCAGTAAAACAAAGAGGAATGCCATTCATCACAGATGACACCATAGAAGCAGACTGACAGGCAGGTATCATTATGAGCAACACAACAGTTAGCCTGTTAGCATGAAGAGACTCAGCTGGCGCTGTTTTAGATGCTTCCTTTTGAACTCAAAAGGCTGTGGCAGAGATTGACCGGTGTTTTAGTTTAAACGGCGACCCTGTTAACTGAGAGAAGACTACTGTTACAAGCTGCAAAAATCAAGAGAATCACAGCTTCTTCTTTTAAAAAGAACACACACATACAAAAAAGATAGAACAAATAAAACCTAATGAAAGAGAAATCAAGTGAATCACAGATGGAAAAAACAATGACTGTGAATGTTTTTTGGGAAAAATTGAAAGAAAAAAATTTGACAAAAAAAAAATGAAAAAAAAAAATTTGACAAAAAAAAAGACAAAATAAAACTGAAATTTTTGTTTTGAAAAAAAAAAAATGAAAAAAAAAAATTGAAAAAAAATTTGAATTTTTCTTTTTTTTTGCCAAAACAAATTTTGACAAATGTTTTCAAAAAAGTTGACCCGGAGCCTGTCGGAATAATACGTTTTCCTCATAATTGAAATTGTGCTCCAAAAGCAGAAAAAAATGAAAAAAAGTGAAAATTTTGCGCCTGTGGTTAAAAACATGTAAAAAGCAATGAATGAATCAACACGTGAGAGGAGATAAGCGCGAGTAGCAAAGACGTTTCAACACGGCTTTAAAATCATTTTGAACTCAAAAAGCCGTGGCAGAGATCGACCGGTGTTTTGGTTTAAACAGCGACCCTGTTAACTGGAGACTTTCAGCCGGATGCATCCCTCATAAACGTCTTTAGACGATCATTAAATATCTGATGAGGATATTTTGAAATCTTAATAAAAACTAAACTAGTTTGCAATCCCAGGAACTCCCTCTGTGTTTCAACAGCTGTGTAAACTCCACAAACACTGACACGTTCAGCTGAAGGTCTCCAGTTTACAGGGTCACTTTAAAAACCGGAACACCGGGAGGAGAGACGCATTCACGGTGGGCTGAGAGAAGAACTACTTTAGCTCCTAGGACCTCATTTAGAGGAACCTTTTTATCCCGCTTCTCAAGTGCACAGTGATTGGTCCATAAGCGGTCTGAGCACCTGCATGAGTTTTGCTTTCCCACTGGTTCAGACACACCTTTTAGTTTTTGAACACATGAAGATTTACTTCCCTCAACACAGATTCTTCCATGGTGGCGTGTAAACAAGAAGCGTGGAGTGGATTAATGACCAGTAACACCGCATCAAAGCAGGCGCCAGTGTTTACAATGAAAGAGAAACATGACTCAGCGATCGGGGTAAACTTCTGCTCCTTTCTGTCCACGTTTGAAGTCAGAGTCAGAGCGCTGCCTTGATTATCTTAAGTCTGAAATGATTAAGAGACGTGAGCTGGGGCTGGGACTCGTGGTCAAAAGGAGCGACTGTAACTCCTGACAGTTGCTGCTAATTATAGCTCCTCTAAAGCTCACTTACTTTGATGATAAACACATTTAGTTTCTGACGTATTCTTCACAATAAAAGTCCTTGTTTTTGTGGAGTTAATGTAGAGGATTTATTCTGAAACAGCCAGGCCTGCAGCAACTAAACAGAGCTTGAATAGTAGTCTCTAAAAATACAAACAGAGAGTTCAGATCACACAGATTCAGATTAAACTTCGTCTGCTCTCAGGCTCAGACGTGAGCTGAGGTTCACATCCCGCGCTCATTTGAACAGAAGAGGAGGGAACCTGTGTTTATGATACTGGAAGAAGCAAGAAAATCAACCATGATGTGGATTTAAGATCACATCTCTCACCTCTAGTTTGAAGTATAAGACAGTTTCACACCAACAAATTTATGATGAGTGAAAGAAGCTCCTTTCTTTTTAACCTGACTTAGCACATTGCCCAAAATGCATGTGTGTTCTGACCTCCTGTGTGTACCTTAGTTTAACCATTAGCAGAACGGCCCTGAAAGCAAACATGGAGCAGTGACAGACGTCTGATATACAGGAGGGATACATCCAGCTTTCAACCTGCAGCTGCAAACTCCACCGTATCTGTCAGCATGTACGAAGCCACAACCCTCCAACCAACAGAGAGGGAGAAGATTAAGGATCTGGTCTTTCAAACAGAGTTTAAAAGCCTGAGACTAGAAACATAAACAAGACTCTCTTTGTCTTAATCATTCAAACGTTACCTGGTCTTTCTTGCCCACCACAGAAAACCACATGTTGCAGCCAGCCGCTGGTCCACACCAGTTCACTCTGGGACGTCCAGACTGGGGCACGCTCACACCCACACGAGAGCACACGCCTCCTCTTCTCCCAGCTGCATGCACCGACAAGTTCAACACCGCAAAATTACACCGGCTAAGAGTAATCCATGTGTTCTAAATCACTATTTACAGCTGGACGGAGTGGGACAAAGAGCAGCCTCTAGAAGTAGTGGAAATTTAGCACATGGCATTTTTAAGACTTGAAGCTTGTGGAAGTTTAAAAAGCTGCATAAATTCCAAACGAGCGGTTTTAAAAAGTTGCAGTAAATTCCTCGAATGTTCCCAAGTGCAGAGGAATTCCTCCCCGAGCTCCTAATTGCAGCGTGTTTGTGAAGAAGCAGAGTCCAGGCGGAGGTCCAGAGGTGAGGTGTAGGCTTGGACGCCGGCTGGTCAGACTGAGGTGGAACGCTGCTGCAGCTCCACCAGACGGATACCACACACACACACTCACTCACACACACACTGAGTTATATAACATGACAGAAGCTCAGCCCAGTTTACAGAGAACTCAAGCAGCTGTTTGACTGAATTCTGTCTACCTGTCTTTCCAATCCCACACACACACACACACTCCGCTGCCTGTTCTCCTCCTCGTACATCCTCGCAGCTTTGAAAGCAAACAGAGCGAGGAGGTTTCCTTCACATCCTTCCTCCCTCCCTCCCCACACACACACACACACACACACACACACACACACACACAGACTGCACACACATGCACGCAGCCGCACAGGAAAGCTCTCGCCTTCAGCAGGAAACACACTCTGCTCTAAAGAAAGACACAGACTCCTTATGTTTCAACCCAGAGAGAACAAATACTTTTAGCTTTGCACTTAAAATCTTATTATAAAACTAGAGGGCCACTCAGAGCCTTTATGGCCTACAGTCAGGTCCTGAATCAACATTACTGACATACCTGCTGCTATTGTTCCAGCAGTGCTGTTTGAGGAGGATGTGAAGCTGTAGTTTACAGTGTCTCAGTAAGGTTCATGTTATTGCTTGTCCCATTAAAGTCACTAACCATAGACCTTTCTGGAGTCCCTGAGCTCCCTTGTCTCGTAGGTTCCTCTGGATCTCTGCTGCTGTGGACGTGCCAGACTCCAGCTGCTACAACTACTACTATCCGACTCACATCTATCATCTCTCTCTCTCTCTCTTCATCTCCCTCTATCCCTCTCTCCAACCCCAACTCGGTCTAACATGAGTCTGGTTCTGCTCAGGGTTTCAGCCTGATAAAGGAAGTCACCATCGTATCTCAAAGAGCTCATGGTACCCTGCTACCCCTCTAGAACACTACGCTCCCAACATGCAGGCCTGCTCATCGTACCTGAAGTCTCTAAAAGTAGTATGGGAGGTCGAGCCTTCAGTTATCAAGCCCCTCTTCTTTGGAACCATCTACCAGTCAGGGTCCGGGAGGCAGACACCCTCTCCACTTTTAAGAGTAGTCTTCAAACTTTCCTTTTTGATGAAGCTTATAGTTAGAGCTGGATCAGGCTTGGACCAGCTCTTAGTTATGCTGCTATAGGCTTAGACTGACACACTGGGATCCCCTCTCTCTTTATTGAGATAACATGCAACTTTTTTAATCCTTAAGAAAATACTATAGAGCTTCAAGTACAAATGAAGAAGAAGATGATTGAAGCCGGATGGAGAAGTTAAACATGCTCAGATACATAGACGTATAAAAGGACCTCATCTAAGGTCGCATGTGTTGACAGAGGGACCTTGACACTGCATTGCATAACTGTCTGGCTTCTAAGTGCAGGGTTTCCCCCACAGGAAATGTGTTAGTCAAAATGAACATCCAACTGTGCTGCATTTAAAATCATTGCCATTTGAAATTATAATCAAAGCAACACGGGACACAGCGGCAGCGGCAGCGGCTCTGAAGTGCTCACCATGTTTGTGCTGGGAGTCCAAAATGTAAACTACAGAAGCAGGAAGTCTGCAGCAGCATAAGGAGCTTTTCTGATGAAGTAATGATGAGGGATTTATGTTTCCTGATGCTGTCTCACTGTTCAATACTCAGGAGGAGTGACGTGAGGATCAGCCTTGTATTATTATATTAAAGGGTGATGATAGAGAAGTTTGTTTAACTTCTGGTGTCTGGGTTGGATCCTGACAGCTGGATGTGTTCTCTCACATGATGGGCAGTGTGGATGGAAGATTGAGGGGCTTGTTTTTTCAGAATAAAAGGAGGTTCTAGCTCTTAATAAAAGTTGTAAAAATATGGGCTACATTTTCATCTCTACATATTTTAAGCTTGAAAGCTGACTCTCTGCAGTCTGTCAAACTCTGGTTTAAAATTTTAAGATTTCAAGGCCAGTAATGTCAGTTTTTAAAAATTGAGTGATCCATGAATACCCATTTGCACTTGGGTCTTGTGTCACTCTTGTTTCTCCAAGTTAACTCGCTTCTTTTAAAATTTCTAAGCAAAGAAAACTAGTTCATGGTCTACAGAGTGCTGATGTTCGGCAACTATTTCCTATTAATTTAAATGGAAATTCAAATTCTTAACTGAATAGTCTGTAGGTTAGAAAACTCTCAGAAAACAGTCAAAATTTAGCACAATTTGGGGCGCTGGTCTGGCCCGTTGCGCCCCATGTACAGAGGCTATAGTCCTCAAGCAGACATCCCAGGTTTGATTCCAACCTGAGGCCCCTTTCCAGCGTCTCACCCCTCACTCTCTCTCTCCCAGTTTCCTGCTCTATCAATTGTCCTGTCCTCTCAGAGTAAATGCACAAAAGCCCCAAAACATAACCACATGATCACAGAGTTTGCAGCTGAACGATGCCAGATTAGTTTGCTAACTGTGGCTACCACTAGCAGAGCTAGCACCACCAGCAATCGGTCGTCCTTGCAGGTTAACATCCACATACCTGTGCTGGTTACTCCACATACAACTTTATCTCCATTCTCTAAATCAGCATTTTATTTTATTTATTTAACCTTTATTTAACCAGGTGAGTTAATTGAGAACCAATTATCATTTGCAATAACGACCTGGGCGAGAAGGCAACACAGGTGGCATGACAATAAATAAAAGCCAAACATACTGACAAACTGCTCCGCACTACAAGATCTGTCATGTGTGCTTGTTTACATCCAGGTAGTAGAGCATTATAGGGTTACGGCAGTCGCCTTTAACCAAATTCATCGGTCTCATCCAGGACGGAGACGAGTCTGCTTACAGACAGGAGGTGGAACAGCTGGCACTCTGGTGTAGTCAGAACCATCTGGAACTGAACCCGCTCAAGACGGTAGAGATGACAGTGGACTTCAGGAGAAGCCCCCCCCCCCACTCCCCCCCCTCACCATCCTGAACAGCACTGTGTCTACTGTGGACTCTTTCAGGTTCCTGGGATCCACTATTTCCCGGGACCTGAGGTGGACCTCCCACATAGACAATATCAGAAAAAAGGCCCAGCAGAGGACTCTGATGAACACTCAACCATAACAGTGTCATACCTGTCAGATCAATACTCTCTGTAAACATACATGTAGATACACAATACAACAATTCTCAAGCAGAATTCCATATTTCTATTTTTTGTATTATTTAACTTCTATTTTTATAATGTAAAAACTACCTCTGCTACTCACCACTGCACTTTATCATATTATTTTAGCTTGTACATATTAGTCAAGCCTACTTGTTGTTTCTTTGTATTTATAGCTAAGGTTATTGTTATTATATTTTTTATTTTATTTTTTATTGTAGTTCTTATTCATTCATTGCCCTTTTGGGTAGAAATACAAAGACAAGATGTAAAACTCTGAAAGTTTCCATCCAGACATCAAAGGTGTGAACAAGTAAACATCATGTACACACAGTGTTCCTGCAGTCCCACCCAAGTGAGCCCACCCTTCACGCCTACTCCCCAAACTGAACAGACCACAGTCACCTCCAGGAGCGGTCCACAGCTTTCTGTGAGGGACTCTGTTTAGTCTCTGCTGTGCTGTCAGACTCAACAATAAGAGCCGTCTATTTTAAATAGCAGCACTGTGACACACACACACACACACACACACACACACGCCGAGACAAATCCAACGCACTCTTTCTTCAACAGCCAAGATCAAAACATCCGACTTATTTTGGGGTTTCCTGTCAGAATCTGTCACAGTTCTGCTCATGAAAACTCACTCCTGGAAGTTTTCTGATTCAGTAAAAGTTTCAGACAAACCTCAGATCTGCTTTAGTTGGATTTAACCCTTCAACTCACACACACACACTCACACACATATGCACACACACACAGCTTCCAGGTGGTGTTTCCTACCTTGGCAGCCACGATGCTGAGGCCCATGCCATTGTGCTTCTTCAGGGTCACTGTGACAACCTCCGGGTCTTTCCTCATTGGCTGAAAAGAGAGATGGACAGGAAGGACAGACTGTGAGTGAGGATGAAACCTCAAAGATGCACCTTTACCAGCCTCAGTGGGGTAAACTCAGTGAGCGTCCTCTCATGTGTTCCCTCGCTCTGTTTCTGAAAGCAGACTGAGGAGCACGAGGAGGGAGGGATGAGAAAAAGGGAGGGAAGGAATGAAGGAGGCATAAAGGGGAAAGGGGAAGACCACAGAGGAACCTGTGGTCGCTGGAATCCAGTCAAGAATGAAAAAACCACATCATGGCTCCCCACACACACACACACACATGTATAAACACACATATATACAGCTCACTGGAGCAGGGCTGGGTGGCTGGGTGGAGAAAGAGAGGGAGAGAGGGAGAGAGGGAAACAAAGAAAGAGAGAGAGCTGTGGAGGTTTCCCACATCATGAAAAAATACTCTGACAAAGGACACTCCAAAATAAATATGCTTGTGTCAGACTTTCATAAAAAGTATGTCTTCAATCGAGCCGAGTGTGTGTAGCTGTGTGTGGCAGGACAACACTCTGACGTAAACAGAGGAGAAGTGAGAAGATCATCAACTCCACAAAACACTACTACACTACCAGAAGACAGGCAGCGATTATGATGACATTTGAAAAACATAAAAGACTCTTTGGTCAAACCCTGTCCCATTAAAGTTACTAACCATAGACCTTTCTTGAGTCCCTGAGCTCCCTTGTCTCGTAGGTTCCTGCTGCTGTGGACATGCCAGACTCCAGCTGCTACAACTACTACTATCCGTCTCCCCACTATCATCTCTCTCTCTCTTCATCTCCCTCTATCCCTCCCCCAACATGAGTCTGGTCCTGCTGGAGGTTTCTGCCTGTTAAAGGAAGTTTGTCCTTGCCACTGTGACTTGCTAAATGCTGCAAAGTGCTCTGCTCATGGTGGATTAAGATGAGATCAGACTGAGTCCTGTCTGTAAGATGGGACTGGATCTGATCCTGTCTTGATGTTGGGTCTTTGTTAATAAGAGAATATAGAGGACGGTCTAGACCTGCTCTGTTTGGGAAGAGTCTGAGGAGAACATTTGTTCTGATTGATTGATTGATTGATAGTCTTCCATTACCATAACATGTTCTGAATCGCTGTGAAACAGTAAACGGAGATCGTAGCAGGGCCGGAAACAGGCGACCCAACAATCAGAGAGACCACACTGCCCTCTAGAGTTTTGGGGTAGTATTGCTGCGCTACACGGACACATCTACGCACAAGTATGTAGAGCTAATGTCTGCGTTAATCACTGATGCATAGAGTCAACACAGAAGTATAAGCCAGGCTTTATTCTAAGGGGGGTAGTCTTCCTTTATATGTATCTACTGTACAGTTAATTCTTAAAATTACTCAAAATTTTGCTGGATTTTGAACGAGAGGAAGCAGGAAAAAAGCACGTAACCCGAATTATTTCTTTCAACAGGAAAGCTTTTGACTTTGTATCCGCATCAGTGTTTCTTTACCTTTATTTCAAAGTATTTAAATATCAAGTGCTGGATTTCCAACAACACTATTGGCCTGAATAGTCGTGGGTGGGTGTTGTTAAGCAGTTTTATCGCAATGACGGATTAATTGGTGAAAAAAAAAGCATTAAAATGAATCAAACTCAGAACTAAACAACTAAAAGGAGCAGAAAACAAAGACCTGGAACTTTTTGAAGATCATTTCCCTAATAGTGTTAACATCTTTAACTTCACATCCACCAAGCTGGAGAGGATAGAGAGCAAGACCATGAGCTACATGAACACCTCCCCCTTCAGTCTGCCCAAACACACACCACTTATCAAAGTGTGTGTGTGCGTGTGTGTGTGTGTGTGTGTGTGTGTGTGTGTGTGTGTGTGTGTGTGTGTGTGTGTGTGTGTGTGTGTGTGTGAGAGAGACGCCTGCATTATGTCGAGACTAAAGTCATGAAATACTAGAGCAGGGATAAACACACCAATTACAGAGGAAGTGGCTGTGTGTGTGTGTGTGTGTGTGTGTGTGTGTGTGTGTGTGTAAAGAGCTCTATCATTTACCGCTCGAGGCTCACTAACTAATTTCAGCAGTGTGATTGGTGTTGATTAAAATGTGTGTGCGTGTCTTTGAGTCCCCGTGTGTGTGTGTGTGTGTGTTGAAGCTTGTTATGAAAAGTAAATTGCCCCTTCTGAAGTCACTGTAATCACTGCCTTGCAAGTGGGAGACCACACACACACACACACACACACAGAAGCCTCTGGATGAGAATCAAAGCAGCTTCCAGGTTTAAATCTCTCTAAAAATAGTCAAAGTATGTCGGCTGTGTCGTCACGTCGTCTGCTGCTCGGTTTCTTTTCAGGAATTCTGACCTTTTTTAGTCCTGAATCCACCTGAAAACTGATCCATGGTCTCCTTTAGGAATGTTCTCACAACTGGAATTCATCTAAGATCTACTTTAAACCCATTAAAGCCAGTTTAACTCACACCTGAGCTAACTGGTAGGATGGAAAGATGAGCTTAGATGTAACCCTGAGAGGATCGTTTGGAGGTGAGGTTCAGGTTTATTCTGGATCTGATCGTGATGATCACAAGGAAAGCACCTGGGAAACTTTAATATAAGTGTTGTGTTGTTATTTATTTCTGATGATATTTATTTATATTCATTCCTTGTTCTTTTTAACTTCAACTGATTTTTTATTTTTCCTTCTACCCTTACTTATTTTATTAATTTGGCTTAATTGATTTTATTTTATTTGTAAGTATTTTACTTATGATTATGTCTTTTGTTGTTCAACCCATAATAATATAAGTGTTGTGTGAAGCATCAATAATTATCCCAGACTGTTTTCACTACCTGCTAAAACTCCTCACAGGAGCTTTAAAGTTTGTAGATCCAAGTGAATGAGAAGCTTCTCCATCTTCTAAATAATAAGATGTGATGGGAAGCTTCTCTACAGCTATGCTAACTAATCAAGATGCTTACTTACAAGCAGGGAGTAATAATTTAATGTTATCATCAAACATTGTGGAGCTGATCGAAAGGGCCTTAGTTGCTCTTAAACTATCAGATTGGATGAAATCTTGAGAAAAGGTTGTATTGAAGATAAAAAGGATTACTAAACTAAACTAAATCTTGTTTTTATCCAGATAAAACCTACAGTCTGTGTGGCTCAAAACTTTTGAGGAGCATTGGGATAACTTTGATCCAAAAAAAACAGGATTATTCTGATTCACAGGAACAAAATGTGACCAAACTTTTAAACTGATCTAACAAAACCACATTTATTCATCATGCATAAACTTTAGACATATTGCTGTCATGAAATAATAGAGTTTGTTCCCTTTAAATATTTTATCTAACAGCTGTTTAATATCTAACTTAATGTGTTTAAATCAGAGCTAAGGAACTTTCAGTTTGATTTTGGCGCCCCCTGTGGACAAAGTATGTATTATGAAGTCTCATTTAGAACTCTAATATTCCTCATTTCTTGATCTTTTAAAGTCTGAATCCTGATAAGGTTCATTAAATCCAGTTTACTTTTTAAAAAACTGGGACTAGAGTGAGATGCGTCACCTGATCCATGACTGAACATCTGAATCAGAGTAAACCTTTAGAACAGCCAGGCCTGGGGAATTAGGAAACTCTTCTTGTTGTGAGTTGGGTGGTGGGGGCTGCTAGGGTCCAGGTAGTAGAGTAGGTAGTATTGGTTGTCACTACCTGGAGATTGAGGGTAGGAGCCTGGGTCTGTTGAACGTGGCAGTATTGATGGGTTGGGTTGTTAAATTTGGGTGTTCTGCTGGTGGATATGGAGGGGGGGTTTAACAGTTAACTGTTTAGCCTCTCTGAGGTGTCGTGGGACGAACTAAAGGAAAACACAGTGAAGGGAGGAGCCCACTTGATAACCCCAGGGATGTTCTGGCTCTCGCTGCCAATCTGTCCTTTCTATCTCAGGCTTTGGGGGACATCAGGAGCCATGTGGTAGGCTACTAGACGTATGAGTGGAGGGCATGGGGGGTGGGTTTCTTGTGTTTATCTCAAATTAAAGTGTATATTTTGTCATAATTAAAATGTTATCAAAAAGAAAAATCTGTCTGGAAAATTCTACCTCTGCTGTTTTTACCAGACCGTACGTTTGTTCCTTGCCTCTCTTCTGTCAGTTCTGCAGGACGCCTCAGTCTCTACAGCTTCTATGAGTCAGCATTACTTAACCTGCACCTTACACTGTCCCCCGCCACACAAGAGCATGATCACAAAGTGGTTCAGACAGCGTATGCATGTGTATGCGTGTGTGTGTGTGTGTCGTACCATTTCAGAGCTGTCAGCAGCAGAGAAGTGGCTGTCACAGTCGGCTCCCTCGAAGTGGACGGTCCAGGTACCAGGAGAGCGAGGGTGAGGTACTAACCGACAGAAACCTGGAATAAAAAACAGACAAATTAACATCACAGAGATCCAGACTTTATCCTCTCATGTAAAACCCCAAACTGTGAAGTAAGAGGAACTTTGAAAGTCAGTTTATTTTTGGTAAAAAGCCACATTTAAAAAAACAAAAACTTTATGAGGATCCAGACGAGGTTTTATGGGATATTTATTAATGTTTTGAGATTTCTGACTTATTTATAACTGTTTAAATGTTCCCACCAGGCATGTTTTATGACGTATAAACAGACAGTTTGGATGAAAAATGTTTCAAAATGTCTGTTTCTTCTATCTTGCTTAAATCAAACCTGTGTCAAACTCTGAAACACCTTCTTCCAAGAGTAGAGATGTTCAGAGTAAGAGCACGAAACCCTTACATCAAGATCAGTTGATTGATTTCAAACACTAATCCCTTTATTAAGGTCTTGTATCAGTCAAGGTCCCAGACGTCGCCTTTACCTCTCTGCAGCAGCGGCTCGAGGAAGTCCTGCAGGCCGTTGGGGAGGCTTCGCACCACGTCGCACGAGTATCCGTCTTCAGGAAGGAGGAAGGGCAGCTGGAGGTCGGGATCCTCCTCCAGCTGCACCTCTCTGCCGTCACTCCTCGCCAGCTCATCGGCCGTGTTCTCCGCCACCGCCACCACGTGGTCTATCAACTCCTGCGCACAAACAGAACACAGAAACATGAGCAGAGCGGTTTTAAGTTTTTGACATGATGCTGTATTCGGAGCGTTTGACTCACGGGTGGGATGTACGGCTCGTCGGGAGCACAGTGGTAGTTGGTCATGAGGGCGTGGAGCTGCAGGGAGTTGAGCTTGAAGCAGGTGTTGTGGATGTTCTGCACGTCCTGCATGGAGTACTTGTCCATGGTGAGCAGGGTGGTGGCCTGGAAGACACAAAACAAACATTTTATTCTCTGTATTTAAGTGGAATTAAACTAAATGCTGCTTTCTGTGAATATGAAGGAAGCAAAAAGACAAAACTACATGTTTATATATTTCTTTTACAGTGAGATTGTCCCTTTATTGGGAAAATGAGCCCAAAAGATTCAACATCAGGACACACCTGCGCATGTTTTTAGCTGGTATGACGTTTATTTGCATGTTTTTGCATCGGTTTATCTATCACCAGAGGATAAAGGATGTATGTTTGTGTTACAAGAGGTATCAAATTCCCAAATGTGGTGGATTCAAAGGTTAGAATCACACTGATTGTCATCCTTTCATGTCTTTAAACCCTGATTTTTAACTCCCTTTCAACACGCAGGCCACAGCTTCATCCTCTAATCTGATTTCTGATCGTAAGCGATGGAGCCCAACATGCTCAAACAATCTAAAGTTAGAAGGAGTGTTTCCTTTATTCTGACTGTGCTCCGTTCACTGCTTTTGAAAAGGCGAGGTCGTGTTGTTTCCATGCACCGCTTCAAATTGAACAATCTCATAATCAGAGCGTGATGACAGCTGTGAGGCTGTTTGCTTTTATTTCCAGGGGAGACGCCCTCGTCAGTCAAATCTGATCAAACAACAGCGAGAGGCAGATGTGCGGTCCGTCTCAAATCTGCTGCGTTCTAGCTCTGTTCTCTCTCATCTGTCGACATTTTCAGACAGAATGTAGCACGGAGCAGGACCGTCGGACAGCTTGAGTCATGTGACCGAGGTTTTCCCGCTGTAATCACTGAATCAAGGATTCTCCTCCTCCTCCTCTCCTCATCCATGTTGTCTTTCTGGTTTTCCTCTGAAAACCTCTGACCTGTTGACTCCAGGCCTGGCTCCGCTCATCATGACTTTGGTTTGTTGTTGTAGTTAAGTGAAATACGATCTGGTGACAACACAGAGTGTTTTATTCTGAAAATTAACCGGATGTTTTCATTTTGTTTTGGTGAAACCTGACTTCCTGTCCCGCTCCATCTGCTCTGTTGAGATTGATGCGTCCGGAGGGCTCCGACCTGCCGGATCAGATATGGAGCTGGAACGCAACGGAGCGGATCCAGTGGAAGTTAACACATTGACTAGAATAGAAACCTATAAGATCCCGAGCTGTGATGGATCGGAGACAGACTGGACATGGAACTCTTGCTCCCTAAAGATTATTTATCCTCACACATCCTTGAATTTTTAACTTCTTCCCATAAATGCACAACCTCAACTTAAGACCACCAGAGCTAAATAATAAAGTCGTCTTAAACAGCTGCTACAAACAAGGGAAACACTGGAGGACTACATAAAATAAATCCCACAGCCCTTGAACTCCTCAATCCTTGTCTCACCTGTACGATCCGGCTGAGGTGGCAGTCAGCGGCGAGCTCCAGCCCCTGTTTCTCCGCCCAGGCCTCGATGTGGCTGAGCTGCTGACGGAGGATGGCGCCCCAGTAATGACAGCAGAGCCCCGAATCCGTGTCGGTCACCAGCTTGTTGAAGAGCCACATGTTGATGAAGTGGAAGAGCTGCGAGAAGAGCTGGATGGTGAGAGCGGCGTTGACTCGACACCGTCGCAGCAACGACATCGCTCCGGTGAGCGTGTGCAGGACGTCCTCTGGAGGGAGGTGGAGAAACAAGAGGGTCATTGAGATTTTAAGTCCCCCTGTGGACTTTTCTGGGATACTGAATGTGTCTGTGTGATTACCGATCTTGGGTCTCTGTGGATTGTGTTCCTCGGGGTCGTCCAGGAAAGCCGGCATGTAGTTGTTCAGATCGGCCTGCAGACAGTGGACCAGGTACCTGCACCAATCACAGCACAGCTCGTTAGACATCACACACTTTTCTCAAACTCTCAAATCTCACAACCACACTCTGGACTGACTTGAACGCCATCTGGACCAGGTGGGCGAGGATGTCCTGTGCGTCCAGCGTGATGCGGTTCAGGTCTCGGTCCTGCTTGATGAAGTTGAGCAGCTCGGAAGCGTTGGCCATCCAGAAGGCCAGAGCTCCCGCGATGTTCTTCTGCTTCTGTAACGTACAAGCGCACATTCACAGACGGAGACAAAAAAAGAACATAGGGAGGGAGCTGTTAGAGCGGCAGGATGAAGGAGAAACCGTTAGGTAAGAGAGGACGGGGGGACGGGGGGGCGTTCTGTTTGAGTGGCAGCCAGAAGGAGCAATTGTTACTTCAGGGATAGGCTCATGCCCCGCCCACTCCTCCCTCTAAGCCAACCCAGTGCTGAGAAGAAGAGTGGTCGTCACTGTCAATCACAAAGAGATGTGTTTTGACTTTATGAGAGACATGAGGGACCACGCCGTTTCCTCTCAGACACGACTTTGTTAGCAGGTTCACAGACACCGGACTCCTCCTCCTCTAACTTTTGATGCTTGAGCTTTTTCAGTGAGTGTTGAGACTGTAGACCTCCATCATGGAAAGTTTGGAGTCAATATTAAACGATCTCTACCTCCTTGCTTACTCCAGCTGCTACAAATACTACTATCCATCTCACCACTGTCATCTCTCTCTCTTCATCTCCTCTATCCCTCTCTCCAACCTCAACTCAGTCTAACATGAGTCTGGTCCTACTCGAGGTTTCTGCCTGTTAAAGAAAGTCACCTTCGTATCTTAAAGAGCTCATAGTGCCCTGTTACCCCTCTGGAACGCTACCCTTCCAACATGCAGGCCTGCTCTTCACACCTTGAGTCTCTAAAAGTAGTATGGTTGGTAGAGCCTTCAGTTATCAGGCCCCTCTCCTTTGGAATCATCTACCAGTCAGGGATCAGGAGGCAGACACCCTCTCTACTTTTAAGAGTAAGCTTCAAACTTTCCTTTTTGATAAAGCTTATAGTTAGAGCTGGATCAGGCGTGGACCAGGTCTTAGTTATGCTGTTATAGGCTTAGACTGACACACTGGGATCCTGTCTTTCCTTCACTTTCTCACTTACTTTAACTCCTTCTGTCCCTTCAAAGTTACTAACCATAAACCTTTCTAGAGTCCCTGTGCTCCCTTGTCCCGTAGGTTCCTGCTGCTGTGGAAGTGCCAGACTCCAGCTGCTACAACTACTATCTATCTATCTCACCACTATCATCTCTTTCTTCATCTCCCTCTATCCCTCTCTCCAACTCTGTCTCAGCAGATGTGTGTCTAACATGAGTCTGGTCCTGCTGGAGGTTTCTGCCTGTTAAAGGAAGTTTGTCCTTGCCGCTGTAACTTGCTAAATGCTGCAAAGTGCTCTGCTCATGGTGGATTAAGATGAGATCAGACTGAGTCCTGGATCTGATCCGGTCTTGATGTTGGGTCTTTGTTAATAATAGAACATAGAGTACGGTCTAGACCTGCTCTGTTTGGAAGGAGTCTAAGGATAACATTTGATCTGATTTGGCGCTATAAAAATAAAGATTGATTGACAAACATATTTCTCAAAATGTCGTCCTCTTGTCTTTTAAACTCTACATTTTTAGAGAGGAGCATGTAAGCTCTTGAAAACATGTTCAATGCCTCATCTTGTGCAGAGGAAAGTGATTCATCAGCCTCATAGCTCACAGGTTGAACCAGCAGCAACATGCTGGACCAGGAGGATAACACCAGAGAATAATTCATGACACAATTATCTTGAAGTGGATAATACCAGGCTCTATGTAAAGCCGAGCGTCTGCTCCATGTGTCAGTCTACAGTCTACAGGACAGATTTCAGGTCATGGGATCAACGGGGAGGACGGAGCCGAGTGTCTGAGGAGCTGATTGGTTAATAACCCCCGCCACTCAAAGAGGGAGGAATGTGCGACGCTGCTCCCCCGCACTCATCTATCCCCCGCCTTGGAATTAAACAAAACAAAGACAAATAAAAAACCCTTCATTCAGATTCAGAACAGCCAGAGGATGAGAGATGGAGCCGAGTGCATCGAAACGAGACAGTCAAACATTTGGGGAACATTAAAACACAGACGGGTGGTTTAACATCTGAATGAAGCAGAGGAGGTGAGGGAGGTCAGAGGACGAAGAGACTCGTCTCTCGTCCACACTGTCGAGGAGGAGAAGCAGACGTGGTCACATAAAAATGGATGCCAGCATTAGAGATGGAGCGATGACAGAAAGGGTGGTTGCTTTGTTTATTTTTTTTGTTCTGTTTTTGGTTTTGGTTTTTTTTTTAGTACCAGGCAGGTCCAGGAAGCTGAATGGAATTAGTCAGGTTGATGTTGCTGTTGTTGCTTAGTTTTTCCAGCTGTGGGAGGACGAGTTATCATGGCTTTATTTGACATTTCTGTTAGGATGGAGGAAAAGAAGCAGCAGCAACAATGAAGGGCTGGTCACAAAAGCCGACAGAGAGCGGAGAGGAGAGAGAGTTAGAGAGAGTTCAGAGATCTGAGAGGCAACATGATGATCAGGGTTAGTTTGAGCTCTATCCCAGACATTGTGACAGATTAAAGTACAATAGAACAGTTTCTCTGTGCTTTAAAGATCTAGAATAAATAGACTTATGGTTGGAAAGACACAACACATTTTTAAATTCTGCATATTGTTGTCTTCATTTCATTTTTAAAACTAGGATCCTTTAGCTTTTTATCAAGTGATCTTTAAGTATTGCTGCAGTTAACTGTGGCATTATTTTGCTACAGATTTTAGTCTACTGTCGCTGTATGCAAAGATATTTTCAATATTGGAATTTCTTGCTGTATTCCCGCATTTGTGTGCATTAATTTCTCCTGCTGAGCTGGGCTAGGGAGGAAGGTGTTTTTTTTTCTTTTTGAGTTCTGGGACTGGTGTATTTATATTGTAAATGTGCAGGTAATTCTGTATCTATGGACCTCCCTATTACCCCTCTAGAACGCTACACTCCCAACATGCAGGCCTGCTCTTCACACCTTGAGTCTCTAAAAGTAGTATGGGAGGTAGAGCCTTCAGTTATCAGGCCCCTCTCCTTTGGAATCATCTACCAGTCAGGGATCAGGAGGCAGACACCCTCTCTACTTTTAAGAGTAGGTTTCAAACTTTCCTTTTTGATAAAGCTTATAGTTAGAGCTGGATCAGGCTTGGACCAGGTCTTAGTTATGCTGTTATAGGCTTAGACTGACACACTGGGATCCTGTCTTTCCCTCACTTATTCACTTACTTTAACTCCTTTTGTCCCTTCAAAGTTACTAACCATAGACCTTTCTGGAGTCCCTGAGCTCCCTTGTAATTCTGTATCTATGGACCTCTACAGGTATATAACTATGCACATGTATGCACCTTGTTTCTCCTGATAGGAGTGTCGTTTTTCCCAGTCTCATTGTTGTGTTGTTTTTTTTGTTTTTTTTTCCCTTTCTTCCGTTTAAATGAAAAACTAAAAAATGTAAACTTGTACACAAATTACAATGTCATTGATTTTTGCTCAGTAAACAGAACTGGCAAAAAAAAAATTGGAATTTCTACGTTTTGTCAGTTTAAATTTGAAATTGAAATGATTCACATTAATTGAATTAATCTTTATTTTTTTCCTCATGTGCAATACATTTTACTACCCATCTTCTCAGTTCTGCACATCGCTTTTAACCTATGTTACCAGTCTGTGCACATTTTTCACTGCATCACTGGTTTTGTAAATATTTTTAAATGCACTTATTTAGTTGTGTGTATCTACTAGGGGTGACCCCAAATAGTCAAATATTCGACGATTGGTTCTAACGAGTCTTAGTCGACTGCCAATCTCAAAGTCGAATATTTGCATATGAAATGTGGATCATTCCATTCAAACCATGGGGGTGCTCAATGTCTAATTTTACACTATTTTCCCTTTTCCCGTAAAAATAGTGTCTCATTTATCCTATTTTGATATAAATATAGACTTATTTAATGTAATTCTGAGAACAGCTCTTGAAGTGTTAAATCTCCTTAAAGTGGTAATTAAATCTCCCCTGGTAATTAAAGGTGGACTCTCCCATTTAGTGGGTACCTGTGGAGCAGACGTACCTCAGCTGGCCTTTAAATCTTTCTACGTTCATGGTAGCTCAAAATGTTAGGAAATAAAACTTCAGATGATCCTGGGTCAATAAGGAAAAACAACAAACATTCGACTATGGGCAAAATCTGATGAATCAGATTCGACTAAGCAAATCCTTAGTCGGGCTCACCCCTAGTATCTACATTCTTAAGATATGCTTCTTTTACTTTGTTTTATTTTAATTGCTAATAACTTTTTAATAATTGCTATATATGCTCTTGTTTACTTCATACTGTTTTGCACTGTGTACTCTGCTGCTGTAACACTTTAAATTTCCCCGTTGTGAGACTAGTAGAGTAATATCTTATCTTATTTTTAAGGTTCTGCCAGACGCATCAATCTCAACAGAGCAGATGGAGCGGGACAGGAAGTCAGGTTTCACCAAAACAAAATGAAAACATCCGGTTAATTTTCAGAATAAAACACTGTGTCATCACCAGATCGTATTTCACTTAACTACAACAACAAACCAAAGTCATGATGAGTGGAGTCAGGCCTGGAGTCAACAGGTCAGAGGTTTTCAGAGGACCGGAAAGACAACATGGATGAGGAGAGGAAAACCTTGGTCACATGACTCCAGCTGTCCGGCGGTCCTACCTGGACCTGGTTTATTAGGAAAGTTTTACATTTGATGCTGTTTTATCTATATTTGTGTTGCTCTGAATTTAATATGGTATTAATCCTATTTATTGCCAAATTAAGAGAACTGCTACATCATAGGCATCTCAGGAAGCAAGTCATATTTACCTTTGCAACAATTTTAAAAGGTGTAAAGTGTTTTAGAAATGAACTAGATCACCTATTTAAAGTGAGCTGTTGAAAGAGCCAAGCAGTTTGAAATATCTGCAGACGTGCTCTTTATGTCCGCCAGATCACAAATTTAATTTAGCGGTACTAAAGTGCATCTTTATTAATCAAGAAAATGAAGTACCTGCAACAAAATGTGATGCCATTCATTCAATTCTAAGAGCTATTTCTTACTCTATGTTGCCTGTTTTAAAATACACGTATGCATGACATGTTTATTAGTAAGTTTAAATTGAGTCAAAACTTCCACCAGATCCTGACAGAAGCAGAGAGTTACTGCGATGAAATGTTACTTTATCCATGTTGCCCACACCAGAAGAGAGAGAGAGAGAGAGAGAGAGAGAGAGAGAGAGACAGAGAGGAAGAAGTGAAGAGCAAGGGAGGAAGACAAGAAGTCTGTAGCAGCCGTATCATGGTGTGCTAATGTGCTATCCTACCTGATCCCCTTCAGGAATCTCCTGGATGGAAGGAGGGGGAGGAGGAAGAGGAGGAGGAGGAGGAGGAGGAGGAGGAGGAGGAGGAGGAGGAGGAGGAGGAGGAAGGAACACGTTCACAGGACAGAGAGAAAACACGTCAACAGCTACAGTATGGACACAGCCATGTAACAAACACATATATGTACAGTTTGACACACACACACATGGTTCATGGTGAACAATGTAAAGCCGTTATAATCAAGTAAAGATAATTATGGATGAAGGTCAGCTTAAAAACAAAATACTGCAAATGTCTGCACGTTTAGCTAGTTCAACGAAGGCAAGAAACGACCTTTGAAAAATTAACATGATTAATTTTTAAAAAATACTTAGATTTTTAAATATATTAAGGTGTATACAGAACAAAAACTTTAAAAATGCATTGATTTATTTAATTTTAACAGATTTTTTAAAACAAAAAGACAAAAAAAAAAATATTTTAAATTAAAACAGTTTAAATTTCCTCAACTCCTGTCGACATTTTAAGTGACCTGTAACATGAATAAAACCTTCATCATATTTAAGAAGTTGAGTTTTAAAGCAAATTTCCCTTTTAAAATAACTGAAAAGGGTGTTAGCCTTCTCAGTTATTGTTGCAGAAACAAGCAGCAGGTGCTCATGGGAAATGTAGTCTCAGTATAACAAAGAACTGTGACTACAAATAGTTTCACATGTCAAACTTTGTTATTGCGTAAGGCTCAAAGTGATCAATCAAGGACAGATTGTAATGCAGGATGCACAAGGATGCAATACACAAAGTTAATGTGGCTTCAATCTGCAGATACGATTAAGGGCCTGTCTCCACTAATGGCTGTTTTTGCGCTGGCAACACCCACAACCTCAATTCAAAACACTTCTCACTAATGCTTACTGTTGCTATTTTACAAGAGCTTTCTAACACCCCTTTACTTCCCTTGGTGGTTACACATTACATGTGTTATAAATGGCTCTGTCTGCTTAATAAAAGCTCTTATTTAAGCAGACAGAGCAAAGGAAATGGAAAAAAAATCCTTCCCTATTGTTGTTGACAAAGTTGATAACCTAAGTCCCGCCCCTTCTTCATTTTGATTGGTCAGTTGAGCAGTGGACGTAGTAACCGTGACGTCACCCATCTGTTTTGAAGCCAATCGTCTGTGGGTGCCATATTGGAAATGCTGAACTCAACCTAACTTCGTCCGAGCTAGTGTGAGGTAAAGAGGCGGGCCTTTAGCCTTTTCCCTAACAGCTACAGTGTGCCCGCCTGTCAATCAAGTCAGGCATGCCCTTATTTGGGCAAAACTCGTGTGTTTAATATCTTTGAAAATTCACCCCCTACAGTGTGTGCTGATAGAGAAATGAGCTATTCAGACCTAAACTGTTTTTTGAACCAGGATGTAAACATGTTTATTTCTGCTGTAAAGATCGTCTTCTTTGAATGGGTGTGTATGTGGTTTCCTGCGTTTCTACAGCCAGCCTCTAGTGGACGCTTGATGAACTGCAGTTTTTAGCACTTCTGCATGGGCTTCATATTTCAAGACCGTAGGTTGCTGCTTGGTGCTATCAGAGCAGAAACGCCACTAGTGGACACAGGCCCTAAGTCTTCTAAGTTCTCAATATTGAACACAATCTCCTGGTTAATGTGTTGATATATTTAAAAATGCAAGCACAAGCTACATATCTACAAATTTAGTGTCTAACTCATTAAGTGTCTTCTTCTAAAGGTACCATAATCCAAGTGATACTGATTATTACATTAGACTTTATTCTAATACTTTAAATCAATCACTTCTCTGTTTATTGAGTAATACCTCCTTTGATTAATTACCAAAAATCATTTAAAAATTAGTCAAATTCTAGAAGTTAGTCCCTTCCTGTGTCTTGTTTTTCTCTGACAGGTTTAAATTGATGCATCTTGTTGAACAGCCGATATGTTAATGCAGCCTTAAGGACGTTCTTCCCCAGGTTTATGCTTTTTAAACACACATTAATGAGGTTACTAAGGGTCGTTCTCAGCTGTCACATCAGCATACTTCCAGCTCTTACTGCCAGTGATCGTAGCGCCATGCCAGCTGACATTTAGTAAACACTATATCGCTTCATAGCAGGCTTCACATCACAAGCGTTTAACACTGACATGAAGACAAACACAGGACAAATGCAGAGACCGCTGCTGGAAAGAAAGCAGCAACGTACAAACATTTAAACACATCTTACAACAACGGTTTGTAAGAGTGGAGGAACACGAGGGGGGGGAGGGGGCATGCAAAAGAAATATCACACGCTTTAAAATGATCCAGTATGAAGTGCATAAACCTCAGGGGGATGAAGAAGCGCGGCCAAACTAACAGCAGCACACACTGTGGAAATGCAAAAAGTCAGTCCGATGTACAATGACATGAAGTTTTGAAGAAGTGTTTACTGACCTGGATGACGCCTTCCATCATGCTCACCATCTTGTTGACGATGGCGATGACTTTGTGCGTCCTCTCAGAAGGCGACATGTCAGGCCGGTAGGTAGGCGACATGATGTATCGACAGGCCATGTACAGGACGTAGGTGGGCGACAGTTTGAAGTGGACCGTGGAGCTGTTGGTGTAGTTGATGATGGCTGACAGGAAGGTGTCTTCAGCTGCAGAGACACAGAGGAGAGTAATTAGACCACTGTCACGTACACTGACACAGAGCTACACGGACTCGTGGTTAGAGAAGAATTACAACAATGATAACAATCTGGAGCTCAAAGAGTTGCTTTACTGGAGTGTTTCCCTACAGCTTGAAATCTTCATTTAAAGGAAAGATAATGAGTTGATATGGAGACGATCAAAGGCACTGAAGGGTTGAAGATTTTAAATTATGACAAAATTAAACAGCAGCCTTTAAAGAAGAGGAGCTTCACAGAGCAAGTGCAATACTTAGAAGTAAGGCTGTGGTAAAACTTGACACTTTTCAATTATTTTTAATACACTTTTATTTTTTTTAATACTTTATTGTGTCAATATTGTTCATATTTAATAAAAGAAAATAAAAACATATATTTATTTTCATATTTATTTATTGTTTTCACCCATACAAGATCAGAAAATAAAATATAAAAATAATGAATAAATAATAATAATAATAATAAGAGTATGAGATGCTTGGTGAATGTAGTTTATGTATTTATACACTTTCATATATTAATTTGCATCCATAAATTGATGTCCCATCTCTTCAATTTTAGTAATCTGCATCATTTTTATTAATATTTCAATTATTATTTGTATTAATCTTTTTCTTAACTTTAATTAAATATTTTACATTATGATTTTTATTATTATTATTTTTAAATATTATTTCTATGTACCCCCTTTTTTTTATTATATTTAAATGCATTCTCTATTTATGCTCGACTGTTCTTGTTCTACTCTTGCTATTATGTCTGTGTGGCTGCAACAACCAAATTTCCCTCTGAAGTATTATCTTATACTATCAGGCAGATGTGTGTCTAACATGAGTCTGGTCCTGCTGGAGGTTTCTGCCTGTTAAAGGAAGTTTGTCCTTGCCACTGTAATTTGCTACACACTGAGATCCTGTCTTTCCCTCACTTTGACTCTCCCTGTCCCATTAAAGTTACTAACCATAGACCTCTCTGGAGTCCCTGAGCTCCCTTGTCTTGTAGGTTCCTCTGGATCTCTGTTGCTGTGGACGTACCCCTCTCTCTCTCTCTCTGGATCTCTGTTGCTGTGGACGTACCCCTCTCTCTCTCTCTCTCTCTCTCTCTCTCTCTCTCTCTCTCTCTCTCTCTCATCCTCTCTCATCCTCTCATCCTCTCTCATCCTCTCATCCTCTCATCCTCTCTCTCATCCTCTCTCTCTCTCTCTCTCTCTCTCTCTCTCTCTCTCTCTCTCATCCTCTCTCTCTCTCATCCTCTCTCTCTCTCATCCTCTCTCCCTCTCCCTCTCTCCCTCTCCCCCTCTCTCTCTCTCTCCCTCTCTCTCTCTCTCCCTCTCCCTCTCCCCCTCTCCCTCTCCCTCTCTCTCTCTCTCTCTCTCTCTCTCTCTCTCACCTCTCCCTCTCTCTCTCTCTCTCTCTCTCTCTCTCTCCCTCGCTCACCTCTCCCTCTCTCTCTCTCTCTCTCTCTCTCCCTCCCTCCCTCACTCCCTCACTCCCTCTCTCCCTCTCTCCCTCTCTCCCTTCCTTCCTTCCTTCCTTCCTTCCTTCCTTCCTTCCTTCCTGCTGGAGGTTTCTGCCTGTTAAAGGAAGTTTGTCCTTGCCACTGTAACTTGCTAAATGCTGCAAAGTGCTCTGCTCATGGTGGATTAAGATGAGATCAGACTGAGTCCTGTCTGTAAGATGGGACTGGATCTGATCCTGTCTTGATGTTGGGTCTTTGTTAATAATAGAACATAGAGTACGGTCTAGACCTGCTCTGTTTGGAAAGAGTCTGAGGATAACATTTGATTGATTGATTGATTGATTGATAATCATCATTATAATTATTTTCATTTATCTATTTTGTAATGTATTGTTTTACTTTATTTAAATGTATTCTCTATGTTTCAAGTATTTTACTGTGTTTTTATGTCTGTCTCCTGAACTGTGGTGCATTTTTATGATGTAAAATGTGTGTTTAATAAAGAGGATTTTTGGGGATAAATAGCATTACACTATTAAACCTTTTTTTATTATAAAAACAAACCTTAAAAAAAACCTCAGACGGCATCAGACGTTATTCATCATGCCACACATGACATTGACTGTAATAGATCTTTCGGAGCAGCAGTGAGCAGTTTGTTTAAGTCACTTTGGTGGTTGCTTGGTCTCAGATCTTGGCACCACATGCCTCATGTGGGATAAACCAGTGAAACCACCCTGAGCCCGTCTGCGGTGTCAGTTTCCTTCAGTTTCGCTCTGTTGGTTCAGTATCTGATGGCAAACTGGCTGCAGCTGCACTGAAACAACTCTCTTTATGAAAACCTGAACACCGGATCAGCAGCAAGTTCCCAGTTTTTCCAAAGTGTGCGTGCGTCATTGTCCCACACTCTCTGTCCTTCTTACAACATATGGTTTCTCCCGGTGCATTATGGGTACAGGACTCATAACCACGCTCTGACCGATGACCAATCAAAATCCTCCTCAGGCTGGTGAAAACAGATGATCTCACATTAAAGCAAATCTACACTGAGTGCAAACAGTCACACTAAGACCCAGAGCACAATAAAGTCAACAAACAGACGCGTTAAACAGCTAGAGAGTGTGGGAAACATCCAGTGTCAGAAAAAACAGACGTCCTCAGATTCTGGGACTGATTTAAGACGACTTCACCGACCAAGACCGGCTCAGTCTGATGAAACTAAAGAGATTTAGTCAGACAGACAGAGAGAGAGAGGAGTGTTATTTTATCAACAAAGAGATCTAAAGCTCAAACACAACAAGAGTTAAGATCTGTGTCAAATGTAATAAACTCATTGTTTGGTTTGATGGTTTGTAACAGGCAGTAGAGCGTGACTGAGAAGAACAATCCTTTGAGTTTATGGTGACTCACAAAGCCGGTTTTGTTTTGTTATTTGTTTGGTTGTGTGCTCAGTGTTTGATGGTTAGACTATCCCCTTGTTAAATCTCAACATGATTTGATTAAAGAGAAACACAATCACATGTTGTAACCAAAAAGAGACTTAACTTCCCTTTCTCTTAAGATTTGTGTCAGACTTGACAACGGTAACTCTGACTTGTAACAGTAGCTCTCGAGAGAAGTCGAGAATCCGCCCACATAAGTGAGGATTCAAATCAGTGAGATGAAAATTAGTTGTGATACCCTTTTTGACCAGCAGAGGGCGCCATCTGCCTTCAACTTCTGTAGTTTGATGTCATTAGACAAGCAACAAGTAGAAACCTGGGGTGTTTAAAAATTAAGCCAAAGGTGCGTTGTTCGCCTAGTGGTCTAAGCGTGTCTTTCCCCCACTCTCTACCCCCCCAATGTCCTGCCCATAGACTGTAAATAAAATGGACAGCGTTGCTCCGCCTCTTCCCGTTGTACGGTTCTGAAGCCAAAAAATCCCTCTCCTGGGCGCCGCCATTGAGCAGCCAGAGCCTGCGAAACCACTGTAATAAGCTCCGCCCTACAGCGTTGCGTCACAAGACGCTGTGTGTCCTCTGAAGTTTCACTCCACGGCGGCTGTGAATCAAAGGAAACAGGAAGTAAAACCCCGTTTTTTAAACTCTAATAACTAACGAAAAAGAAACTTTTCAAAAAAAAGAGGCCTTGGACACAAAACAGTCAAATACTAACTACATATCACCACAGCATACGGATGTGAGAAACATTCGTACGACGTGTATTTATTTTTTAAAGTTTGACTGCTCCCCCATTCAAATGAATGGGGGAGACAGATTTTTTGACCTATACCGCAGCCAGCCACCAGGGGGCAGACACACTGCTGAAAGCCTCACCACCAGGGCCGTGTCCGGCACGCTTGGTCCTGCCTCTCTCCAGCTCTCCTATCCAATGAAGGCAAAAAATAACTTGGCAAATGCAGAAGTGCAAAAATCCTGCAGTTCCACAAGTGTCCACTAGAGGCTGGCTCCAAAAGCCAAGGAAACCCCATTGACATCCATGTTAAAATGCCTGTTTGTATAGCAAGACTACATGAACATATTTTATGCGGGGTACTCATCTGTTTTGATGAATTACAGCTGAAATATTTGTATGATTAGGGGCGGGGCTTATTTGACTGACAGGTGGGTGTGTTGTAGCCAAACTCTGACAGCATTTTTGATTTGGCAACCACCATCGTTGGGGTTAAAAAAGCCTCTACAGGAGCGCTGGTGGCCTAGCGGTCTAAGCACCCCACATACAGAGGCAACAGTCCTCGTCGCAGGGGTCGCTGGCTCAATTCCCGACCGGTAGGCCATTTCCTGCATGTCTTCCCCCACTCTCTACTCCCCATATTTCCTGTCTCTCTTCAGCTGTCCTATGGAATAAAGGCAAAAAGCCCCAAAACATAAAACTTAAAAAAAAAAGCCTCCACAGAAACCACTTGGTGATATCACTGAGACTAAATGCATGTTTTATACCGTCTGTAGCTGTAACTGAATAGAAGAGGATGCTCTGTCAGTGTGTCCCACACATAGATGTACAAGTAGCTATCCACTATCAACAAATAAGAGGACACTCTCTCTTCCTCTACTTCTCAAATACAAATCCTGAGTAGTAACACACAGAGAGAGAGAGATATAATAGATACTGATACAACGACAACTTGAAGTCCCTTTTGCTGCCTTTGTAAAATAAAAGGAAGTAGGGTAACCTGGGGCATAAGGCAGCTTAAAAAACATCAAAAATATACATTATTCATGCTGATTTCTCCTCTTCAGCTTTAACTGAAATTCGGTCACTTACACCCTGAAAATAATCTTGGATGAATACATGAATCCAGCATTGTTTACTCTTTATGCTTCCATATTTCTCTTTGTTGAGCCATCCTGTCCACATCTGTGTAATGATGACACACTGCCCTGACTCTGCACTGACAACGTCTGCAGACAATCAGACATATCCTGCATTCAGTTTAGTCCTACATTTACAACAAGTTATTTATAGCACACCAATAACGCAGGAGCAGAGAGGTCAGCAGGTTTGTCCGTGTGTAATGTAAAGACAACCAGGAGGGTTCAATAGTTTCCAGCTATTGATGACTGACTCACTAACGCAGAGCGGGGGAATGCAGAGAGGACACGAATACTTACAGTTGTCTCTGAACTCGATGCCGGCCGGTAGAGTCAACTCGGATCTGTCTGCCGCAACGTCCTGAGACCTGAGGAGGCAAAGACACGCCATGAGGAGCGGAGAGAGAGAGAGAGAGAGAGAGAGAGAGAAGGACGAGGCAGAGGACGGAGGAGGGAGTAAAAATGGAGGGTGAAAAAGGAGAAGAGTGCGTGTCTGACCTGCTGTCCAGCTGCTCTCCTCTGATCATGGGTTTGACCATGCCTCGCTCCATCTCCAGCTTTCCTGAGCTCTGCACACACAGACACACACACACACACACACACACACACACACACATAATGTCAAACAGGAATCTAATTTCACTCTAACTCTATTTAGCAGAGACTTTCCTGATGTGAGAATGTGCAGAGATGTAGATTAGAGCTCCTGTTTTACATTCAGTGTACTAATTCAACAACTCAAATCTTTCAACGTGGGTGCTTCTGACTTGATCTGATCTCAATCAGGGTCTCATGTGGTCTCATGTGGTTCTGTTTGGAAGCGCCGACATGATGTCTTGTGTTAAGGTTAACGATCAGGACTCCCACGGCGAACAGTCAGATTACACAACACGCAACTGGAACTGCTTCAACGTCTTGTTTTGGATAGAAACATCAGCATTAGCTCTTTAAAATCAAAGTTAACACAAAAGTAAACTTTTGTTTCTTGCACTGTTTTTTAATTATTACTGTGTGTGATAAAGAATAGAAGAAATAGAAGAATAGAATGTATCTTTAGTGTCATTACATGTAGTGCGTATAAAGGAGAGTAAAACTGTGAGACTACAGTTAAAAAGCTTTGTTTGTTTTTGGTTGACTTTCTGATGAACTGATTTGTGATAAATATTTTTATTTTTATTTTATTTACTTTTTTTTTTTCAACTTAACCATATGTATCTTTTATCATCATCCTAATTACTATTTACAAAACTGTTTATTTATTAATTTTACTTATTTTTAAAAATTGTATTATTGTTATAATTATTGTGTATATATTTATTAACTTATTTTCAATAGTTAGCAATAATTGTATTATTATTATTATTACTATTTTTTATGTATGTATTTATTTTTAATTATTATGAGTAATTGTAATATTATTATTATAATTTTTTCTTTAACTTTTTATTCATTTTTGACTGATTTCTCAGGTACACATTGTGCAATATTTTGTCTGTACAATTCATACAGTCACAGTTGTGATGATGACAATGCATAAGAGAACACAATGAGAACATAGTGATCAGTTTTTATTAACTTTAAGTCAGGAAAATATATAGGCAACTTAATAAACAAGAAAAAAAGGACTACAGCATGAATAAATAAATAAGTAAATAGATACAGGATTGATATTAATATATGAATACAATGGCCAAATGTAACAAGTCAATTCATAATGTAGTTCTTGCCAAGTTGAGTGCATTTATTCTGTTTTTAAGAATAACCTGGCCTGCCTGATTCATCCTAGCAACAGAGAGTAATATTATTTATTTATTATTATTATATTTTGTATGCATTATTTACTTATTTTTAATTTTGTATTATTTATTTATTTATTTTACTTTCAGACTATGGACCAGGTGTTTTAAAAAGCCTTTATTTCTGCCTCTGAGTCTGATGGCTGCATTGTTTATTTGTGATATTTTGGCTGAGTCTAATAAAAACATTCAAAATAAAAAATCTGATGAAAAACAGCAGATTAAAATTCATAAAAACAGAAAAGAAAGAAAAAATTCAGTTTTTTTTACATATAAATGCAGATAGCTGCTTAAATAAGTGGATTAATTGATCAATCAAACATGAACAGAATCACTTGTAGCTCACCGACTATCAAGTGACTCGACTCTGCGTCCAGTGTTCCCTTTTTGTGCACATGCTGCTCCCTTGGTGAGGAGGATGTTGTCTTTTTTTAACCAACATAAAGCCCTCAGCTTACACAAGCTTGAATTAGTTCAACGATTAAATAAATAAACTAGCTCACTCTTGTGTTCTGAATCTTCCTCATGCTTTGAAAAGTCAGACGCTAACAGGTGGATGAAACACACGGCAGAGGGAGCTGCGGACTTGACAAGTCGTCTCGCAGCACGTGGACGAGCTGGACGCCGCAGCGGTGGTGACGGAGAAGTCAAGCGACGGATGTAGTTGTAGTTTTGTAAGCATCACTTCAGCTTTGTACTTCATGTGATTGCATTAAATATTAAAAAGTGCAAAGCTGTAACCTTCTGTTTTGATGACCCAGGAGATCTTATCCATCATCTTTTACCTTGCAGCATTTTACAACCATAGATGGGGATCTTCACGCTCTATGTTCCTGTACAGGATCCAAACCCAAAGGCATGTATGTCAAATGAACTCATGCTCACTTGGTGGACTTTAACAATATCTAATGTGGATTTTAAAGACTTTAACAAGACGTCTAAAGCAAGAATTTAAACCAAATTTAAAACATCATTTTGCAGAAGAAGAACAAGTGAGCACAATGTCCCGATGCTCAACAGGATACAACACCTCCAGCAAACATTCAAACGCTCCATGTGTGTGTGTGTGTGGGTGTGTGTGTGAGTGTGTGCATGTGTTACCTTGCTGGTAGGCAGGGCAGCTCCACTGTGGATGTCTCCGTGAAGGTCGAAGGTGGTTTCTGGTACGCTGCTGCAGCAGAGACACACAGACAGGCGGCAGTTTAGACGAGAACTGTGCTCCCTACAGCTGACTTTTCATTACTGACAACGACAAGAGCTCAGGCTTAATCCAGACACACACACACACACACACTCTCACACACACACACACACACACTCACACTCTTATCAAACTCACAGTCGGGGAGCAGAGAGCTGGATCAGAGATGCAGTAAATGAATGAGCCACTAATACATGCAGACAGTTTGCTTTATGCACATGCACACACACACTTACATAACTCTCTAATTAGGTATAAAGAGGCAATGCCAGGAGTACCGACAGACAGCTCACTGTTTGTGTGGATGTGTGTGTGGATGTGTGTGTGTTTGAGTGACAGTAATTGAGAGTGACAGGAGTTGAGTTTAAAAGACAGGCTTCTGCTTTTCACGCCCCACATGACGGGAGGGCATCGGTGTCAAATAAACAGCGCTACACGAACACAAACACACAAAGCTGCGGTGGTGTGTGTTATCGACGGGGAGCTCTTTGTGATGTACACAAAAAACCAGCCGCAGTGGAAGTAGGTTAAACCGTTAACAGCAGGACTCCACTTCATGGACCTGAAATTAGATTCATTTTTCAATCCAGAACGACACATCCGGTCTTCTAGATCCTGATCCTGACTGTTTTTAAAGACGACGTGTGACGACTCTCAGCTGGTGTGTCAGTAACGTTCACGATCATGAAGTGAAGTTGATGAACTCTGCACCGGGAAACAGAAACAAGTCAATTCTATCGAAGAGACTGAAAGCACAAAGTGATAATCTGCCTCAGAGGGTTTTAGAACTTGTACAACATGCGACACAACGGTCACAAGTTATTGAACCTGGAGCCCCCGTCTCCACCTTGAGGACAGAGGTCTCATAACTCAGGGCACACACAGAGGCGGACACACACATTGGTCTAGCACAGTGTGTGCTCACGTGAGACCACATTTAGGACCGCCCATGATCCCTGCATCCAAAGCAACAAACACACAGAGTAACAGACCAACCTTGTCATTAAAGCCTAATTAATGCAATATAAACTAACTTCTATTCAAACATGTGAATGTTTAGATCATGCATTGCAGTAGTGTAAAGGCGTTTTTCGACCGCATGGACTTTACCCCGGAACTACGTGCATTTCGACCGGAGGAACCAGGGTCTAAATTTAGTTCAGGGGTAGTTAATCTCCTCCTCTTTTTTTAATTTGTTCTATCTTTTTTGTATGTGTGTGTACTGAAATATAGCACCATCTAAAACAGGCTCCGGGTCAACTATTTTTTCAAATTTTTTTTTTCAAATTTTCTTGGTCCAATTTTTTTCCAAAATGTTTGTTTTTCAACATTTTTTTCAAATTTTTTTTCAACATTTTTTTACAAGATTTTTTTTTTAACACTTTTTTTTTCAAAAAAAATTTCAAAAATTATTTAATTTTTTTTTTTTCCAACATTTTTTTTTTCAAAAAAAATTTCAAAAATTATTTTATTATTTTTTTTTTCCAACATTTTTTTTTTCTACATTTTTTTTTCTCTACATTTTTTTTTTTTTAAATCTTTTGTTACATTTTTTTTTCAAAAATGTTCTTCGTCAAAAAAAAATTTTCAAATATTTTTTTTTCAATTTTTTCCAAAAAACATTCACAGTCATTTTTTACTGCCCTCTACTGGTCTGGTGGTGTAGGGCATTTACTTTTTTTTCTCTCCATACGTCACTGGCCTGATTTGCACAATCTACCCAGGACTTCAGCCCGCGGCCAAAACGCAGACAACAATGGGGGCTCAGGAACCTTTTAGTTCAGAGTAAAGTAGTTCTGGGGGTTAAAAGACCCTGGAACTCTTGGTCGAAATGCACCGATAGTTCCTGCTGTGTTGTATTAATAAAAAAGGGGGACACAGAGGGAGTTCCTGGGAATGCAAACTAGTTTAGATTTAATAAGATTTCAAAATATCCTCATCAGATATTTAATGATGGTCTAAAGACGTTAATGAAGGAATGCATCCGGCTGAGAGTCTCCAGTTAACAGGGTCGCTGTTTAAACCAAAACACCGGCCGATCTCTGCCACGGCTTTTTGAGTTCAAAAGGATTTTAAAGCCGTGTTGAAACGTCTCTGCTACTCTTTTTCCGTGGACTGATTTGACATGACGTGTGATCAGTTTGCCTCTGGTGTTGCTCATGCTAGTGAAAGTTAATAACCATTGTCAAGGGGTTTTGACCAATCAGAATCAAGCCTCTTACACAACCAGAAGAAGAAAAGTGTCTTTAAAATGACGTTTCAAAATGTCCATGTCCACATTAATGAAGTCTACATAAGATGTCTTTTCGTTATTAACGTTTCAGACATCCAAACATGTTGGTGGATTACGTTTCATCCCAGACTCTCCCGTCCTTCATGCCCTTTTCTCGCCGACTAACTCCAAATACTTGTTGACAGGCAGGAGATTAAAGTTCACAACACTCAGAGCAACAAGATCATTTGACCAGCTGCCAAAAAAACATGGTGCCAAATATCTGAAAAAATCAGGGGGGGATGCCAAACTGTGGCGCTAATCGTTTTGAACATCCTGATGCGTCTCCAGCTCGGATGAACGAGGTATCCTCCTGAGTTTGTGCAGCGGAGCGTTGGAGAGCAGCCTGGAAAACCACATCCACAGCATCAGGGTTTTATTCCACGCTGAGGTGACACTGAGCCGCACAGAGTGACAGAAACTCACCAGATATTACTCCCATTTTCACATTTGATATCCAGAGAGACAAATCGTTGGTCTAATTATGAACAAAGTTGTATTTCTGACTGATTGGATCATTTTTTGTTCATTTAAAGCAGCTGTGTTTAAGTATTTTTAGTATTTGAAGGCAGCAAAAGAAGCAGTAAACATTCAACAAACATATCAGAGCTTTATTTATTATATAGCTGCAGTGTTGTGTCAGATCTGCTGCCTGTTTACACATCCAGATAGCCAGTTTGCACCATAGCATCAACTTTAAAGCCCTGTTTCTGTCCACCAGATGAATGTTAAATCAAATATTTACTCTCCCTAAGCTTCTCACCAACCTGAGTGTTTTTTGTTTTTTTTACCTCTTTAGCTGCCAAATCCTCTTCAGCAGCTGCTCGCTAACTCAGTCTGCATTTTTTATTCGGTGCTTGGCAGCCGATCTGCAGCGCTGCAAACAGCTGCCTGCTCCAGATGAGAGCAGACCAAAGTGATGAGGCTGGAACTACCAGAGATGTGAGACTTCAACCAAAACAAAGAGCGGAGAGAGGATATGAGACGACACAGAGCTCAGAGGATCTACAGAGGAGGTCTCTGGTTATAAAGCTGACTGAAACTAACATTAGTGTGTCTTGATGATGACATTTCTATGCTAATGAGCCTGTCAGCGACAACCCTGTTTATTTCTATATATTAGTTTTAGATGTTTTTAAGATGCTACACCATGCAGCCATAAAATCTCCTGAAACTATGAGTGATAGGTTTGATGTTAAAGGACAGCGGGAAGAGATTTTACATCAGAATACACTTGATACAAGACAGGATCCACAAAGAGATTAGAGGTCCTGCTTTGTCCACAGGGGGCGCCAAAATCTAGCAAACAAAAAGTTCCTCATATGAGCTTTAATTCATTAATAATTTATTTTTTGTACAGAGAAAAAAGATAAATATCCCTTCAGAAGTATCATTTGCCCCATTTAATTTACCTCCAATCAGGGGCATAGACAGACTATATTTATTGAATTATTTACTTATCTATCTTTTATTTTTTTTCTTTAATTTATCCATTATTTATTTATTGTTCTTTTATTTTATTTCTATGAATTTAATTATTTAATAAGATTTTATTGATTGTTTTAATCTTTTTTTATTGATTTATCGTTTCTTTTTTTTTATTCATCTTTTATTTTTATTTAATTTTTTCACACATTTTATTATAATTTTTTTGTTTTTATTCTATTTTATTTTAAATTTGTTATTGATTTATTTTTATTCTATTTTTACATATTCATTTATTTTTTATTTCTCTTTTTTATTCAATTCTTTATTCTCTTTTTTTCTTTTTATTATATCTTTTATTTTCTTTTTATTATTATTACTTTTATCATTTTTCTGTCAATCCACCAGTTCATTCTGGCAACTGTATCTCAATTCTCTAAATCAAAATACCACCAAACCGCACTACGCAACATGAGGCTATCCGTCATCTGTGCTTGTTTACATCCAGGTAGTAGAGCATTACAATATCGTGACAGGGGCCACTAACTGGAGCTACAGCCCCACCTGGTGGCAGGTGTCTACTAGTCACACACATCCATATTTCAGTGGTTTAAGGGAATATTCTTGTGCAGCAAACTATGAAAACAGCATCAACATTACGCTCTAAGCACTGAAGTTCAACACATCTTTGTAGCTTCCATGCTGCCTCAACGTCACAACTAATCAAAGTTAAAAGAAAGACTCCCTCCGCTTCTGAACCAGGACTTTAGAAGCAGCCTGTGAATGTAGAGTAGCTCCAGCTCTCTACTCCTGTTGATCGCCTCTTCCTCTGTGGTCAAGGGTGCTAATCAAATACACCTGACAGACTCTGAGGAATGTGACCTGCACTACAGACTCTCTCACCCTCTGAGAGCACGGTGTGAGGTATCTGTTACACACAGGGACATTTATTCCTGGTTGCCGAAAGCTGAAAAAAAAAGGGTGCCACTTTTCCTCCCAGCTGTTTTCATGTTCTTTAAAAAGACTGCCTGAGTCACTGGTTTCATGTCATCCACATCCAGTCAACTTAAAACTTCCACTGCCTACCTTAACGCCAACTGACAACCAAAGTTGGTGGTTAATTCCTCTTGATACTTCTCCTGGTTTGGCTCTTGTTGTTGTATTCTCTCAGCTTGTAATGTCTCGTTTTAAAATCTGTTTCTCTTCCCATTTTTTCACGATGCTTTGGATGTCCTGTGCAAAGCTTTGTGGCTGAAATGTGCCACATGGACTCGACTAAATGGTGCCTCCAGAAAGTTTAGAAACTCCTGCTGTCTGTTATTTATACATCACTGCTTTAACACACGAGTTTCACGTCTCCTACGGAGCTCAAGAAGTCCTCCTTTCATACTCTGCCATCAACTTCAGACAACTCTAAATGCATTCAACGTTAAAAGAACAAGGTCAACTTCAGGAAACAACTTTAAAAACACTTCATAAAGTTGTACGGTTGACCTCCAGAACCCTGAAAAGCCTCAAACAACACGATGTTAACACGAGAGGGCGGAACATGTAAGTTCTGGTTCTGGTTTGGACTCATTAGAAAGAGCTAACTCATGCAGAAACACACAGAGCGTGAGTTAAAGAGCGTGGTACTTACACCTCTCTCTGCCTCCCGGTGTTAGTCCTCCATTGAGTCATTAAAGGGCCATTCATCTCTAATCCAGACCTCCTTTCTTATCCCTCACTCATCCATAACAGCTCACACACTCCCTCTCCTCTCATCTGCTGTGTTCTCTCTCTCTCTCTCTCCCTCTCTCTCTCTCCCTCTCTCTCTCGCGTTGGTGTGTGAGACGACAGCGAGCAGGAGGCCACACCCAGCACCATGCTGATCAGATTAGAGGGCAGACCGCCTGCCATAACCCCAGACCTCCGCTCTTCCTCTCATTTCCTCATTCTCTCCATCCCTCCCCTCCCCCTTCATCTCTAAGTGTGGCTGCCAAACCTCAGCCTCTCCTCCCTTCATCTTCAGTAACACCCTCTTTCTGGAGGAGGCAGCGTGCAGGGAGGACTCGCACTCTCTCTTCACTCACCCAGACTTGTGTCGGCTTCTCATCATGGCCGCCGGTTCTCTCTTCCCGCCCTGGTCGAACATCGGGTCCACGAACTTGAAGACGTGCGCAGAACCGAACTGGATGGTGGAGCCTGAACGCAGCACCGTCGTCTCGGTGACTCGCTGCCCGTCGACGAAGGTGTCGGCGTCCGGGCCGTGCGGCGTCACCGTCACCATGCCTTCGGTGTGCATGAGGTTGCAGTGGTGGGGCAAGATCCCTGGACCGAGCAGCTGCAGGGAGACATGTATATCACATTGTTAGGCTGCATTTTAAATGTTTTCAACCTGGTTACTATTATGACTTTGTGCAGGAGCTAACATTTATTCTCTTCATGAATTATTCCCCCCTTCATTTCTTTGATTTAGCAGATTTCACAAAGTCAGATAAGACGTTCTCACATGTCTTGTTTTCACCAAGACACAAAGATAAAGTTTAAAATCATTGATGAAAAGAAAAACAAACACAATCAACACATTTTAGACTCTAAAATCTGAGAATTTTGATGATATTCCTTTAAAAAAAAAGACTTTGATGATATTTTTAAACTGTGACAATGTTCCTACGTCAGCATCCTCCAGTTAACACCTTATTCTTACACTCAGTGTCAGACGAACACACGCTCAGTGAGCAGGAGCTGCTGAGGATGTCACAGCTTTTAAATTAGCATGAATAAACTCAACACCTGGGACGTAAATAAAAGTGATGTCAAGTGGAAACTCGAGCTGAGTCTAATATCTAGACAGCCTCAATCTTCATAGTGTGCCTGATGTAAAGAGACAAACATCTTAAACCACCGACAGTAACATCAAGAAATATGTTAGCTCATGTAAAGAGACGGTGATATATTAATATATTCATGCTTTATATGTTTTACACCTCTCCTTAAATGAATAGATAGTTGTAGTTTATGGATGGGCATTTTGAGCAAAATTACTGTTCAATAGTTGTAATATCAGCTTATCTCCCAGGGGCTAAAAACTTGTTCTGAGTCACTTCTTTGTCATTAAAGAAAATTTAAAAAGGGAAAATAAATCAGCTAAAATCATAACATCAAGTTTGGTGAGAAAAAAATCAATGAGTTATTTTTTGGCTATATCATTCAGCCATTTTTTAAGACTTGCTTTTATGTGACTTCACTCTTGTAACCACTTTTTATTCTTATTTATCTATTTTTCCTCTTTTAACTAACTAATTAATTGTTTTTTATTGTATTTGATTCTTATTATTTCCTTTTTCATTTATTATTTTAATGTTCTTAATCAATACATTTCCATTTTCTATTTTCTCTGATTTGATTATTCCTCTTAAAACATCTTTATTGTCCATTAATGCTTCTATTTACTTATTTATATGTATTTATTCGTTTAGTGTTATGAGCCTATTTATTTATTTTTATTCATTTATTTATTTAGATATTTTTTAAAACCACTTTGTTCATGATTTATCAGTCTACTGTCTCACCACTTAATTCTGTTTCATTTGCATTTACTCTTTTAAATCCTGCCATGCTTTGTTTGTCAAAGCACTTTGTAAAAATTTGTTTTTAAAGGTGCTATATAAATAAAGTTATTATTATTTTATTATAATATTATCATTTATTACAACTGGTCATGTTACTGTTATAAAGTACTTTTTACTATTATCCATCTCTGTATACAGACATCTCTATATATACATATACATTTATTTATGTAGATTGCATACAATCCATTATAACCACACCATAATAACACCATGTCACTACTGAATCACATTTGCTTACTGCCTGTAATTACAACTATTTACATCATGTGTAACATTTGTATATACCTTTAATTTTTATTTCAATTTTTAATGTATCTACTTTTTTTTATTATTCATTTAAGGTGACATATCACGCTTTTTTCATCAATATATATTGGTCTAAGAGGTCCCCAAAACATGTCTTTAAAGTTTATGATCAAAAAAACACTTTGAAATCAGATTCTGGTCTGCCTGAAATACCCTCTTCTTCAGTCCTCCTCAGAACACTCTGTTTTCTCTCTGACCACGCCCCCTCAGGAAGTGAATGTGCCTCG
This sequence comes from Notolabrus celidotus, assembly GCF_009762535.1. Lineage (NCBI taxonomy): Eukaryota > Metazoa > Chordata > Actinopteri > Labriformes > Labridae > Notolabrus > Notolabrus celidotus. Next base: position 3,551,471 of record NC_048284.1, read on the forward strand.
GCTCTCCAGCACGTTGATCTAATGTTTACATGTTGGCTGAATATACACGGCTGCTCAGAGATCACGTTACTTCAACCCTCTGAATCTGATCCAGAATCTGATCCTGACGGAGAGGCGCCTGCAGCAGGACCTTTCTGAAGGATTGGTCACAGATTTAGTGTTTCTTGTTGTTTTATTTATCAGGATGTAGACGTGTGTCTTGGTACACAGCTACGAACATGTAGCTATGTGGCTATGCTAACTAGCGCTAGCACTTATCCATGATAAATAAAAATCATCCACTAGATCTTCAAATCTGCAGACGTGGGGAGTAAAACCGACCTTTGTGTTTATTAAGACAGCCTACAACTAGCATGCCTCCCTCCTAAGCTCCTTGTTAGCACACATGTGTGCAGGTAATGAAAAACGGAGGAGTGATTCAGTATTATTTTATACAGTCTATGGGCTGAACAAGCTCCGAGCTCTGACTCCGTGATAGACCGGATATTGCTGTTACGTAACAAAAACACGGAAGTCTTTAAACGGCTCGTTTCACACACATTTACAGAAAGGTGGAGAAATCAGAACAGGGGCAGAATGGATTTTTTTCATTCTCGGGGGGTTTGTAGACAGGGACACATATTTCAGGTAGAGAACCATTAAAAAGTCAATTTTGCATGATATGTCACCTTTAATTTATTCTCTTTTTGCTGTTTTATTCTTGTACTACTTTTGCTACAACAACCAAATTTCTCCCCTGGGATCAATAAAGTATTATCTTATCTTAAGAGCTCTATGACTCTGCACAGTTGTAGACATGATGGTTAGATTAATGTACAGGTATGATCTAGATGTGTTCTAGTTTTAGGTTGCACAGTTTGGAGTTCCTCTCAGATCTCTGACGGCTGCAGAAGTCTCGGCTTTATTCTCTAGTTCTGAATCTCTCACTTCTTCTTCTTTGGTTTTTAATGGTGTGACAGTTGAAACCTCATCACAACCATACATTTTCAGCTGAGATAACTGTCACATGAAGTATTCTATTTTTATCATTAAACAGAAACATGTCTATTCCAGATCAAAGATGGGAGCTGAGTTCATCTTTACCACCCTTGAGTGTGTCTCTAGTTACCTGGATGGCCCCGTCCTCTGTGCAGTCTGATCCGACCTCAGTGATGCTGTGCTGAAGTCTGTACAGCTTTGGTTTGTCCCGGGAGTCAGACCCGTCTAGACACACACACATGGACACATTCAGCACTGAGCAGGACGTTCTTCACATCAGATTTACATCACAAAGAAGAACTGTTACATAAAACTTTACTGCACACTTCTATCAGCCTCTGAGGGAAGAATCAATCCATCATCTGAACACACACTGGTCTACAGCGGGTCATATAAAGCTAATGTGGCATGAGGAGTGGGTGGCGTGTGGTGACAGTTATTAGTGAACAGGAGTTTAGTACAAGCAAAGCATATTAGTTCACTTCAAAAAGGGAAGAAGGGGAAATGTAGCTTCTGTGGGAAAATAAGATTCTGGTTCAAGAAAGAGTGAGTTTCAGAAAAACCTCAGAACCACATTCTGAAAATAATACAGCAGAAAAATCACCAGGAGGAGCTACGAGGACAGCTGATGTCCTCCTTCCATGTTATATACTGAGATCTAATAAGAAGCATTAGCATGTCCTAGATTTCAGCTGAGGCTTTGATCATAGGATCAATGTGATCGTCACTGATTGCTCTCTCTACTCGGTTCTTACAACTCGTTCCTGCACTGAAGCTCACTTTGTGCAAGTTTCATTTCATTCTTTACATCAAACTTACTGTTTCTTACTCACTTTTCTCTGCCTTTCTACAGCAATATGTAAAACTATGCACTTCAATCATCTTTATTGAAGTAAAGCTGCTTCATCTTAGCTGAAAAATGTCATTAAACCTGTCAATAAAAACCCAAGTGCAGCATAAACTGTCTTTAAAAAGTGCTCAGGAATGTCTTTAAAGCATTAAAAGACTCTAAATCTGCACCTTTTCCTTTACTGATGTAATATTTTTACTTAATATAGCATGAAAAGAGAAAGTTTGACATTTTAGAAAGCAGTTATTTGCTTTCTTGCATTTTTTAGGGTAAACAAAAAGCTTCAACTACAATCCAGGCTAGCTGTTCTCCCTGCTTCCACTCTTAATGCTAAGCTAACAAGCTGTTGCTTCACATTTATCAAACAATCGTGAGATTTAGAATATTTTTTGTCAAGGTGTCTGCAAAATATTCATAAATCTGTATAATTTTTGAGCTGCTATGATGAGGAATTAAAGGTACAGTGTGTAGAAATGGAAGGTCAGATTCTAGACTGAACGCTTCCATGCTCACACCTTCTTTTAGTGAAGCTACGGTGGCCTTCAAGGACAAGAAGCTCCTGTGATCCTCCATTTGTCAAACTTTGAAAATCAAAAACTTCAATTAAAGCAATTTTTGGCACGTTTGTTCCCAGTTTGGAAGAAATCAGGCATGTCCCGATCCCGATGTCAACTATCGGATCGGTGATCGGCATTTGAGCCGAACATCTCATCCGATCATTTACGTCTGCTGTCACTGACCACAATAAGAAACATGGCGGTGCAAGATGGCCGCCTCCGGGGAAGAGAACCCGCTCTTATGTAGATTTAAAAGCTCATTCTGAGTTTACTTAATCAAAATAATGTTTATGTTTACAAACCTTCTTATAAATATTATGTTTAATTTGTATCAAGTCTGTTCTGATAAATGCAGCTAAAAATGACACACTGTACCTTTAAGTCTCATATGCTCAAAGTTGCAGTCAGTGTTATGTGGAGAAAAAGAATATTAAACTGACTTCCTCTCACTTCTCTGAGCAGATTTAGTTTGTTTATTTAAAAACATGCACAGTTATCCTACTGAGGACTACAAGCACATCATAAAAATACATTTAGAGGGTCACTGCATCAGAAAATCCCATGAAGAGGTGCAGGTTAAGCCCTCCTCGTGTGCAGAAGCTGCAGACCGCTCAGGTTTGATTCCAGCCTCTCCCAACTCCCTACTCTCTCCACTCTCAACAGAGCACAAAGCCCCTCAACCTCACCCCCCAAAAGTAAGCTAAAACAATCCCATGAGCTTGTGCACGAGTCACAGATGAAGTGTGGTGGGTTTCTTTACCTTCGTGGTGCCGATAGGCGTAGTAGGCATAGTGATTCCCTCGCCCTAGGCAAACAGGCAGGCAGGTGCAGAGGTAGAAGGACACATGCACAAGACCCCCAGACACACAAACACGAGCAGACACGCACACACACACACAAACAAACACACACACACCATGCCATAAGAAGAGGGAAAAGAAAAGACACATAGCAGAGGGTGAGAATGCAGCAAGGAGGAAAAATGCAGCATTTCCTTGTTAAAGCATTAATTGCATGTACACACACACACACACACACACACACATTTATACGTCCTTTCCTGTGTGTTTATGACGCTTTATGTGCTTCTATGTGTCGATGTAAACACAAAGTAGAGAACAGAGTCAGATTACAGCCTCAGAACATTTAATTCAGGCTGGAAATGTGCCTCAAGGGGTGTCATCACCTGGCATCTCAGATAAATGTTCACTCTTACTGATGTTTCACCAAAAAGTAGCATTAAAATCTAACATATTCAGTAATAAGGTAATTAATGTATGCTTAAATACAGTAATAAATGATGGACTTTAAGCTCTGATGTCACCTGGTTATGATAGTACAAGAACAAACACACACACACTCACACACACAGACCCAGCACCCATTATTTACAACAGCCAACAAAGTCAGTCCCCATATCTCGTCCTCATACAGTGAGCGTCAACCTGACGGTGTGTGAAGATGAGTTAGTTCATTCCTGCTTCATCAGGCTGGATTATTAGATGAGGTATCAGACAGACAGACAGACAGAGAGAGAGAGAGAGGAGGCTGAAGAGAGGGGATCAGTAGCAAGAAACAAGCTGTTAGGGCTTCATGACACACATTTAGCAAGACTCAGGACGGGTTTGGTTCTCAAAATGCTCCCGTAGGTGGTGTCACAGGTTTCCATACCGCATTCCCAGAGCGTGGTTTTTGCAACTTACCTTTTAATTTGCTCTGAGTTCCTCACACAGACAAATCTACCTCTAATTCAAACAGTGTCTCAGGTTTTTAGGGACCTTTTGAGATACTCTAAGTCAGCTTTTTTATTTTCAGTCGTATGACAGCTGCCTCACAATCCTTCTGATTCTCAGGGTTTCTGTTTAGAGCAGCAATGATGATGATACAAGTTCAAACTGTTTGCTGTAGAGATGAAGTTAAGAGCTGCATGCTCCCTCCACCTGTGCTTCATTAACTTCCTATTCACCTGCAACCTACAACACCTAACCTAATCACATGACCAATGACCTAACACAGCAGCCTCACAAGACAACACTATACATATAGTGAATTGGCTCCTACATAAACACTAGAATTTCAAAATAAACAAAGTTTATTTGTATGAATGACAGTTAGGATTTTTCTTTGCATTATTTCAAATTAATTTAATTTGGTTAATTTATTTTCATTTAATGAAATAAAATATAAAAGATAAAATCTAATCAATAAAATACAATAAATAATACAATACAATTAAAATATAATTGTATGAGCTAATTTGATTAATTTAGTTTAATTTAATTATATAAAATAATATAATATAATACATACAATATAATGAATACTATAATAATACAATTATAAAACATAATTTAATGAATTTAGTTTAAATTAATTATATAAAATAATATAATAAATACCATATTATAATGATTAATATGAGAATAAAATTACGATATAATGATTTAACAAAATTTAATTAACTGGGTTTACTTTAATTATATAAAATAAAATAACATCATGAATTAAATACAATAAACAATACAATAATACAATGATAGTATAATTCTAAAACATAATTTAGTTAAAGCTCCTGTGAGGAACTTTCTGTTTGTGTTGACTTTGGCGCCCCCCTGTGGACTAAGTGATCTTGCTTATTTTGTCCTGTACATGTGTAAATTATGTTATCTCGTCTTGCTTTCAACTAACAGTTAACTATTTCACTCATTAAGAATAATTTAGTGCAGAAAAAGGGTTTTTCTTGACGTGCTGTCAATCACCCCATCTGACACCTACCCCCTCACAGCGATTTCAGGCTTTAAAATAAAGAAACAGAAATGAATAATATCTTTTCTAACAACCTTGTTTGCTTTTCTAGGTCATAAGAAAGCGTCACAGTCCATTTCATGACCACTCAAAAACTCCTCACAGGAGCTTTAATTTAGCTTCACTTATTATATAAAATAACATAATAAATAAAATAATATAATACATAATATAATAATACAATTATAATATAATTATGACATAATTGTATTAATTTAGTTTAATTAAATTACTTTGATTGCATACGTTTGCGTTCATTCACTTCAAGTGTGATAGTGTTACCAGAATTTACGAGGAGTCTCCTTTCCAATCTCTTATATACTCTAGAAAGGCGCCAATCATGCCTCATCTTTAAGTCTCTTGTAGGTGTAGAAGCTAAGTTGTCATGATTAAGTATAAATTATGAGGAGCTTTAAAAGGTAGGGATACTGACAACTTCTTTATTGCTCTTAAATTACAACCATAACATCTGCTCTAGATTTAAGTGTTTAAAATCAGCTTCCCTGTCTCAGTTGAGTTTAACTATCATCCACAGGTACCTGCTGCTACATCTAACGGCCATCTCCGCCCAGCTATACACTTCAGCGACCTCCTGCTGAGGCTTTTAAACACTGAGGAAATCCTGCAGAAACCACAGAACAGCTGGGATCCATAAAGCAGCCTCATGTGATGAACTCACCTCAGCAGGGAGAGGAGCTGGGGCTGTTTTAATGCAGCTGTAGTGCCCCCTACTGGCCACTACACGTCATAACAGGAGCGTCTGCAACACTTCTCCTACTGTCACACGTACGACAGATGGAGAGCTAAGACATCACAGATGCAGAAGCTGACATAAGGACGGTGTGTGTGCTGTGGTCGTACCTGGGCTCAGCTCCACAAGGTAAGGCAGTTTCTCAGGCGGCAGTGAGCTGCTGCTCCCGTCTCTCCTCAGGCCCTTCTCCTCCATTTTCCTTCCCTTCCTCCCCTGGTAGTCTGGCGGTCTCTTCTTCAGCTGGAACACTAGTGCACCTGACACACATCAGACATATTTTAGAACATTTTAACATGAAAATTGTTCATTTTTCACCTTTTTTTAAATAGAATATAGATCATTAATGATAAGGAATGATCAGCTGATTCATGAAATGTCCTGTTGTACTCTGATTTTCATCTTCCTAAAAATGAAAGCCCATCCGTACATCGTGTGCTCATGTCTCAAACCCTGCTCGTCTGTGACTTCAATGTGAGTAAAGGACACAAGGAGAGCAGTGCTACTTTAACGCTGTAATGACTGTGAAGCAGCTGTAGGGGGCGGTAGAGTCAAAGAAACCAGGACACCAGGAAAGTGACGTGTGTGTTTCTGCATGAGTGTGTTACCTCTGTCTGCAGGCCAGTCCCTGAAGATCTGCAGGGGACACTCTAAGTCGTCCAGGATCGCCTCCTTGCCTGACTTGTCATCTTGCTGCAGAGAAGAAAAGAACAAAGTCGAACTCAGCGAGTTGATAACAAAGCTCAGTAATGACAGTCTGTGGAGCTGCCCTCTTATTTTCATGTGACTGACAGATATAATGTGAGAGCTCCAGAAGCTTTGAATGACTAACAGATACTTCAACATCAGACTGAACTATGATGTCCTCCTCGTGTTCAGAGGCTCCAACACTTCCATTAACATGTCTCGATGTGAAGGAGCGATGATGCTGATTGAGCCTGTGTTAGTTCTTATTTGTTACGATCATTATATGACTCAAAGATCAGGATTCCTAAAGCTCCTCTTGAGACGACTTTCAGAGCATGAAAAACAATTCTGCAGCGAGGAAACAAAGACAGATTCAGCCGTATGTTTTGTTAGCTGTAGCTACATCTTAGTTTGTTCATTAGCTTGTTAGCCTCTGTTTCTTTCAATATGCACACTGAACTATAACAATCCTAAACGCCTCTATTAAATCAAAGACTAAGACCTTTATATTTGCCATTGCCTCCCTATCATAGCTTATTTTAACTCGCTTTAAATGCTTTTCTATGTTTTCCTTATATTTGTCATTCAGACATTCAGACAGGCATAAAAGAACACAATTAAAATGACAAATATGATAAAACAGAGAAGAAAAGGAAAATTAGAAATATATAAAAAATTACATTAAAATTTTAATTTAAAGTGGGTTAAAATAATCTAAGATAGGAAGGCAGTGGTAAATGAGAAAGTCTTAGTCTTTGATTTAAAAGAGGTGAGAGTTGGAGCAGACCTGCAGCTTTCAGGGAGTGTGTTCCAGATATGTGGTGCATCATGACTAAACGCTGCTTCACCATGTTTCCTTCTGACTCTTGGGACTGAAAGCAGACCAGTACCTGATGACCTCAGAGGTCCAGGTGGTTCATAAAGTAGTAGCAGATCAGCCTAAACCATTCAGTGCTTCATAAACCATCAGCAGGATTTTAAAGTCTATTCTCTGACAGACAGGAAGCCAGTGTAGGGATCTAAGAACTGGAGTGATGTGGTCTACTTTGTTAGTCCTTGTTAGGACTCGAGCAGCAGCATTCTGTATGAGCTGCAGGCGTCTGATGGACTTTTTAGGGAGTCCTGTAAAGACCCCGTTACAGTAGTCTAGTCTGCTAAAGATAAATGCATGGACCAGTTTTTCTGCATCCTGCTGAGACATGAGTCCTTTAATCCTTGATATATTCTTAAGGTGATAGTAGGTGGACTTTGTAATTGTCTTAATGTGGCTGCTGAAATTAAGGTCTGAGTCTCTGACTACACCAAGGTTTCTGGCTTGGTTTGAACATTTCATCATTGCAGATTGGATAAGAATAAGAAATAAGAGGTATCACTTTGTCCACAATGGGGCACCTCAATTGATATAAATCAAAAGTTCCTCCCAGCAGCTTTAATGTCACTTCCTCATCAATGACCAATCAGTATCAAGAAGGGGCGGGACTTTAGATATCAACTTGAGGCCCCTGCAGAACAGAAAGTTATCACACTTGTTTTTTCAGTGTACAAATTCAAAGTTTAGAGCTGCTGCTAATGCTCTGACTCGATTCCATCAATAGATTTTACAGTTTCTAGTTTAAATGCCGTTGAATTAAAGCGAGTATGAAGCTTACAGAGCATTTTAAAACAGAGTTAACGGTCCTAACGGGAAGCGGAAGTGACGAGGAACGACTTTCCTATTCTAGAATTCTACAATAAACCCTGACGAGAAGCCGAAAGGTAGCATGAGCGGCTACATCTGTTAGCATCAAAATTAAGTTAGCCTACTCATAAAAGAGGAGCTTTAATACCACCTGAAGCTGTATTAGAGCTCATGTTTGCAGTCAGTGTGAGCTAAAAACACCTGGGTCGGTTTCCTGGGATATTCTTGTTATTTAATGCATCATTTTCAAATCTGAATCCAAACCAATTAGTATATTTATGTTATTATTTAAGAATAAAATTTTAAAAATGTCCCTAAAGTTAATAAATAATCGTGTTTAAGAAATTTGATTGCAATATTACTTTAAAAAAACAAAACATGGTGATCATTTTGGCAGAAATCGTGCAGCCTTGGCGGTTATCTTAAAATAATGATTCTATAAATCAGAATGATCAAACTTTAATCTTCTTATTCCCCATGAGATGACTCTGCTGTAACAAATTGTTCTAGTTTAGGTTGTTGTGATGACTAACTGGTGTGTTGATGTTTTTAAGAAAGAAGAAGAAGTACTCTGTTTTCCCCAAAGGCTTACTTTTCTCCTCTGTGACGAGATAAAGATGCTCTCAGGCTCCATGAATAAAACAGTGTGGCTGAGTTTTCTTTAAAGTAAAGCACAGCCGCCCGACATATTTTCATCCTGTTGGTTCTCATCAGTTCACGTCCCCTCCCCCTGCACATAAACACACCAGCAAACATGCTACCAGCTAGTACGCCGCTGCTTAGTCCTCATGCTCACTAAGCTAATGGACTTCCCCTGTGCTGCGGCCTCATCAGCAAATTGCTACTGACTATTAACAGTGTGTGTGCGTCAGTGAGTGTGTGTGTGTGTGTGTCTGTGTGGTCTCTGGAGGGTCCTTCACTGTATTGGCTGAGGGAGCAGGAGTTAGTTCATGTGATTGGCTATCGACACACAGTCCATCTGAAAGGATAGATACGGGAGAGGCTGTGGAGGGGGCAGGCAAGTTCACGTATGCACGAACATGCACACTTTCACACACTGACACAGAAAGACACACACACACACGCACACAAACACACACACACACAGACGTAGAGCATCTGCTGCTACAGCACTCAGTCTGAAAGCAATTGAGTTGCATCCCTCCCAAAAGGTTTGAGTGCCAAGCAGCGTTCTGTTTCAATCCACCCGTCCAGAGAGGCGTGTGTGCGTTCATCTGTGTGTCTATGTGTGAGTGTGAGCATGACCGTGACCTTGGCTGTCCTCCTCACAGCCTCTGAAGAGTGATGGAGGTGTTTATCGATGAGACATGAAGACAGAGGTTGTGTGTAGCAGGGAGGAAAAAGGATGTCGGTGTTAAGAAGAAGGGAAGAGCAGAAACACTCTCCAAACTAAAAGAGTCAATTAATAGATCTGTGATTAATCAGAGTGTGATCGTCATGATGTGTTCGGAGGGATCATCTGCAGCTGGAGGGGTCGTGAATCACACAACACCACAAGTTCACAGTCCGCTACACTCAGACTAGTTCAACTTGAGAGGCAGGATGTGATTTATGTTGGACAAGGAGGTTCAGGAGGTTTGTTTACAGAGTTAAGCTCAGGATTACACGATAAGGTCTCTTACCCGTGCGATGCAGTACTCTCTGGGGTTCTCCTTCTCCAGCCCGTACTTCTCCAGCGCCTCCACTACGGCGAAGTCGGCCGTGTCTCTGGTGGAGAGCAGGATGGTTTTGTACGGGATGTTTGGCTTCAGACTGTCGGCGTATATCCGCAAAGTTCCTCCTGCAGGAAAGAACAGAAAGATGTTTTAACCATTGAGACTGCACTACAAATAAAAGACCAGCAGGCATGAACGAAGGTGTGTTTTAATGCACTCATTCATGGCTGAGAATGTCTGAATAAATCGTATCTTATTGAAATGATTGAGGTCTGCTTCTACAATATAAAGTCCCCAATCTTCAAAGGTTAAAACTTGCATTATTCATTTGAATGTTTCACCCTAAGTGGTTAGAACCGCCGGCTTCAGTAGAGGGTTTTTGGGTCACCAGTAACTGGATATCAGTAGGGACATGTCTCTACCTTCCCTTCCTAATTCCTAAGTCTTTCCATTGTGCATCTTTAATTTAGCATCCAACCAATAAAAATGTGAAACTTGGTTATGGATATTAAACTCTTAGATTTGGGGTTCCAACAAAGTGGCAGCTTCCAGCGCTGAAAAATGAAGCAAATTCAGAAGTGCAAAAAAACTGCAGTTCCCCAAGTGACCACTGGAGGCTGGCTCCAAAAGATGAGAAACCCTATGAGTGTTCATTCACATCAATTCACATGTTTTCGTAGCATTTAACGTGTTTAAAGCCAGGTCCAAAATATAAGTTATGCTTTAATCCTAAAACTGTATCAGGTATGATTTTTGGGGGGTTTGGTTAAACAAGTCCTTTTATAGCTTTGTTTGGGGGCGTGGCTAGTTTGACTGACATGTGGGTACACTGTAGCTGTTTGCACCTTTTTAAATTAGGAGCAAGTCAGTTGGAGTCAGCTTTTCCAACATGGCGACGGACAAGAAAGTTCCCATTCATCAAAGGTTAAAACTTGCATTATTCATTTGAACGTTTCACCCTAAGTGGTTAGAACCGCCGGCTTCAGCCGAGGGTTTTTGGGTCACCAGTAACTGGATATCAGTAGGAAGATGTCTCTACCTTCCCTTCCTAATTCCTAAGTCTTTCCATTGTGCATCTTTAATTTAGAATCCAACCAATGAAAATGTGAAACTTGGTTATGGAGATTAAACTCTTAGATTCGGGGTTCCAACAAAGTGGCAGCTTTCAGCGCTGAAAAATGAAGCAAATACAGACGTGCGAAAAGACTGCAGTTCCCCTAGTGTCCACTGGAGGCTGGCTCCAAAAGATGAGAAACCCTATGAGTGTTAATTCACATGTCTTCGTAGCATTTAACGTGTTTAAAGCCAGGTCCAAAATAAAAAGTTATGCTCTATTCCTAAAAACTGTATCAGGTATGATTTTTGGGGGGTTTGGTTAAACAAGTCCTTTTATAGCTTTGTTTGGGGGCGTGGCTAGTTTGACTGACAGGTGGGTACACTGTAACTGTTTGCACGTTTTTAAATTAGGAGCAAGTCAGTTGGAGTCAGCTTTTCCTACATGGCGACGGACAAGAAAGTTCCCAATCATCAAAGGTTAAAACTTGCATTATTCATTTGAACGTTTCACCCTAAGTGGTTGGAACCGCCGGCTTCAGTCGAGGGTTTTTGGGTCACCAGTAACCGGATATCAGTAGGGACATGTCTCTACCTTCCCTTCCTAATTCCTAAGTCTTTCCATTGTGCATCTTTAATTTAGAATCCAACCAATGAAAATGTTAAACTTGGTTATGGAGATTAAACTCTTAGATTTGGGGTTCCAACAAAGTGGCAGCTTTCAGCGCTGAAAAATGAAGCAAACTCAGAAGTGCAAAAAAATGCAGTTCCTCTAGTGTCCACTGGAGGCTGGCTCCCAAAGACGAGGAAACACTTTGACTGTTAATACACGTTTTCGTAGCATTTAACGTGTTTAAAGCCAGGTCCAAAATATAAGTTATGCTTTAATCCTAAAACTGTATCAGGTATGATTTTTGGGGGGTTTGGTTAAACAAGTCCTTTTATAGCTTTGTTTGGGGGCATGGCTAGTTTGACTGACAGGTGGGTACACTGTAACTGTTTGCACGTTTTTAAATTAGGAGCAAGTGAGTTGGAGTCAGGTTTTCCAACATGGCGACGGACAAGAAAGTTCCCAATCATCAAAGGTTAAAACTTGCATTATTCATTTGAATGTTTCACCCTAAGTGGTTAGAACCGCCGGCTTCAGTCGAAGGTTTTTGGGTCACCAGTAACTGGATATCAGTAGGGACATGTCTCTACCTTCCCTTCCTAATTCCTAAGTCTTTCCATTGTGCATCTTTAATTTAGAATCCAACCAATGAAAATGTGAAACTTGGTTATGGAGATTAAACTCTTAGATTTGGGGTTTCAACAAAGTGGCAGCTTTCAGCGCTGAAAAATGATCAAACTCAGAAGTGCAAAACAACTGCAGTTCCCCTAGTGTCCACTGGAGGCTGGCTCCGAAAGACGAGGAAACACTTTGACTGTTAATACACGTTTTCGTAGCATTTAACGTGTTTAAAGCCAGGTCAAAAATATAAGTTATGCTTTAATCCTAAAACTGTATCAGGTATGATTTTTGGGGGGCTTCGGTTAAACAAGTCCTTTTATAGCTTTGTTTGGGGGCGTGGCTAGTTTGACTGACAGGTGGGTACACTGTAACTGTTTGCACGTTTTTAAATTAGGAGCAAGTCAGTTAGAGTCAGCTTTTCCAACATGGCGACGGACAAGAAAGTTCCCATTCATCAAAGGTTAAAACTTGCATTATTCATTTGAACGTTTCACCCTAAGTGGTTAGAACCGCCGGCTTCAGTCGAGGGTTTTTGGGTCACCAGTAACTGGATATCAGTAGGGACATGTCTCTACCTTCCCTTCCTAATTCCTAAGTCTTTCCATTGTGCATCTTTAATTTAGAATCCAACCAATGAAAATGTGAAACTTGGTTATGGAGATTAAACTCTTAGATTGGGGGTTCCAACAAAGTGGCAGCTTCCAGCGCTGAAAAATGAAGCCAATACAGAAGTGCAAAACAACTGCAGTTCCCCTAGTGTCCAATGGAGGCTGGCTCCAAAAGACGAGGAAACACTTTGACTGTTAATACACGTTTTCGTAGCATTTAACGTGTTTTAAAGCCAGGTCCAAAATAAAAAGTAATGCTTTAATCCTAAAACTGTATCAGGTATGATTTTTGGGGGGTTTGGTTAAACAAGTCCTTTTATAGCTTTGTTTAGGGGCGTGGCTAGTTTCACTGACAGGTGGGTACGCTGTAGCTGTTTGCACGTTTTTAAATTAGGAGCAAGTCAGTTGGAGTCAGCTTTTCCAACATGGCGACGGACAAGAAAGTTCCCAATCATCAAAGGTTAAAACTTGCATTATTCATTTGAATGTTTCACCCTAAGTGGTTAGAACCGCCGGCTTCAGTCAAGGGTTTTTGGGTCACCAGTAACTGGATATCAGTAGGGACATGTCTCTACCTTCCCTTACTAATTCCTAAGTCTTTCCATTGTGCATCTTTAATTTAGAATCCAACCAATGAAAATGTGAAACTTGGTTATGGAGATTAAACTCTTAGATTTGGGGTTCCAACAAAGTGGCAGCTTTCAGCGCTAAAAAATGAAGCCAATACAGAAGTGCAAAACAACTGCAGTTCCCCTAGTGTCCAATGGAGGCTGGCTCCAAAAGACGAGGAAACCCTATGAGTGATCACATTCATTTACATGCATTACAGATTAATTCAAGTTTTCATAGAATTTAAGGTGTTTATAGCCAGGTACAAAAAGAAAGAAAGACTGTGTCAGGTATTCTATTTTGGGGGGTTTGGTTACAGGGGGCGTGGCTGATCTGACTGACAGGTGAGAAAGTTGTAGCTGATTGCCAGGCAGCAACTCCGCCTCCAGGAGCAAGTCAGTTGGAGTCAGCTTTTCCAACATGGCGACCATCATCTAAAGGCTTCATAATGCATATTGGTGACGTCACTGAGACGAACGCTGTAGCGTAGCTGGAGACGATGACTATTGTGTCCCTACTGCAAACAAACCGCTCAATTTGAAGGTGTGTTAGGACTATTTTTACAGTCTATGGTTCCAACAAACTATTCCTTTGACTCATCTGCTGGTCACAGTTACTCTAACGGCCGAATTCCACCAGATCCGTGTCCGGTCCGTCACCAATCCGTCACGGCACCGGAGCTGATAAGTTTCTATTCTAGCCAATGTGTTAACTTCCACTGGATCCACTCCGTTGCATTCCGGTTGCGTCTCTATCTTTTGCCAGATGCCCACCGGATTCAAAAACGCAACCGGTGGGTGTTGACGGACGAGAGAGCACGGAGCTGGACCGCCGCCAATCGGAGACGGACAGGACACGGATCTGGTGGAAGTCCTGTGTAATTGTTCCCCTAGCTCAGAGTAGCATCCTTTGTTTGCCTGTTGAGTCCATCAAACTTTCCAACACCTACAAACTCAACATTGAGAACGACGACGAAGAAAAGCAGGAAACTCTTCAATTTGAGGGGCCGAAAACTGCAAAGTGTTGACATCTTTGCTTAAAAAAACAACCAACATGATCAATAAGTCTGGAGTTTTAGATTCTTACCATGGAGTAATTGGCTTTTGTTTGAAGCTCTACACATTTAGGGTCACAACCTGATAATCTGAAGGTCTAAATTAATTGTCCTAACACCTTCAGCTGTGACTGTAGTTCTCTGAAAATGAACATTTATCACGCTGTCACCACGAGGAACACGCGGCCCTGAGCCCGCGATGTGTCAACCTAGAAATGATCACCTTTGTAAATCCCACAAGGCGATCTTTAGTGAGTCAAAACAGGATTTTCAGGCGCATTACATAAAGTGAGTTTAGTTAAAATAGCCCTCTCTCTCCTGGGAGAACGTCACTGTCTAACCACAAGCAGTCCTGTCCCAGTGTGTGTGTGTGTCTGTGTGTGTGTGTGTGAGTGAGGACAGTGGTTAAAGCTGTTTTTAGAGCCGGTTCACTGGTCCATCTGTCTGTCTGGCAGAGTGATTAGGTAATGCCTGAGTCACACTCTGAGCAGCCTGTGTTTGTTTCACTTAACATGTCTTTTTGTGAGTGTAAACATGTCAGCGTGACACTTTCCAACAACATATGGCGCCCTGTCCCCGAGCTGATGTGGATTCAAAAGGAGGAAAGAAGCGTCGCTATCTCCTGAGGGGTAAAAACAATCTTCATATCGTGGTTCTGAATGTATTCTCCTCTGAAAAATGAGCGAGTCTGGCAGTGATAACATCTCCAGGACACCTCCGGCAGCCGCTCCCTCCACCCCCCTCCCTGCAGATTTCTCCGGCTCCGTCACACTGGATAAGGAGCAGGCAGTGAACTGTGATTTTCAGGTCGCTCTGCAGATTTTCTCAGAGGTTCACGTCAGGTTTTCGTTAAGCCTCACACTTGTTCTGAGGCCGGTCCGGGGCTGTGTGTGTTTGGCTGTGAGATTTGGGTCACTGTCATTTGGAAAAGGTGAATCTCTGCATGGTGTCCCGTTCTCTCCGGGAGCAGGTTTTTAAATTCGGCTCTGTTTACCTTTTCCTCCTTTTTCCAGGTTCCTTTAGTTCCTTCTGCTGCTGTGAGGTGCCTCTTTAAATCCCATCAGGGGAGGTTTGAGCCAGGTGATGTGTGCTGTGAGCTTCTGCCTGGTTTGGTTCTGATTAGCCCCAACCAATCAGAAGACAGGGACTTATTGATCTCTTGATGTCATTTCTAGCTTGTAAAAACACTCAAAAAGTCACTACTATGTCCGATTAAGAGTTCAGGAAGTCAAACTACCAGCATAAAAAGCTGCATAAATCTCATCCACACTGATTATTTGTTCTTTCTACTTTATATTAATGCAGCTGTCATGGAAAAATATACATGCAACTTTAATTATAATACAAAACTGACATACTATGCACACAAAAAGCTTGAATGGACAAGTTTTAGTTGAAGTTCCTGGGGTAGGTGTCAGACAAAGTGAATTACAGAGCTTCAAATTGACTGATATGATGGATATTTCCAGCAGGAAGTGATCCCTACAGATGCACACACATGACAAAATCAGCAGAGAGATAAGAGACTGGATTCGGCCCACATGTGGCACCAAAACTGATAAAACTGAAAGTTCCTCACAGGAGCTTTAAGGTGACAAACAGCATGGATATAACACAGGTTCTGCAAAAGTAGGATAGGTCCAGGTGGCTGTTCTTTGATCACTTTGCAGGTAAGGAACCAGATGTTGAGACTGTGCACTGGCATGGTTACTCATTGGTGCTACATCCGACATCCGACCACCCTCATGTCAACAGCAAATTCTCAGAAACACTGGAGACCACTCAAATCGTACTGTAGCTCCTTCTAAAATAAGTAGCATTGTGACATCTGTGCTATTCCAATGTGTGATAAATCTACAATTATTAGAGGTAGGGGTGGTAACCTTTGCTAGTTGCTTTAACAAATTGTTGATATTTTCATGACTGTAAAGCAGGTGGAGGTCTTTTAAATGTACCCAGGGTCAAATCTAGGTCCGGTGAAGAAGCCTTTAGTTACTGTGGTCCATCTTTTTGGAACAAACTGCCTGCTGCCCTCAGGTCCATAACAACTGTCTCCACTTTAAAAAAAAGACTGAAAACATATTTATTTTCTAAAGCGTATGAATGATTTAATGAGTGATGTGACTGGATGCATGTGCAGCAACATTTGCTGTTTGTCTGATTGCTGTGTCTGATGTTTGTTGCATCTTTTTTTTTCTGTTTTTATTTATTCTATTTGTAAAAATGTCTTTATGTTATTAATTCTCGATTTAAAGGTGACATATCATGCAAAATTGACTTTTTAATGGTTCTCTACCTGAAATATGTTTCCCTGGCATGTCTATAAACCCCCCGAGAATGAAAAGAATCCACTCTGCCCCTGTTCTGATTTCTCCACCTTTCTGTAAATGTGTGTGAAACGAGCCGTTTCAGACTTCAGTGTTTTTGTTACGTAACAACAATATCCGATCTGTCACGGAGTCAGAGCTCGGAGCTTGTTCAGCCCATAGACTGTATAAAATAATACTGAATCCCCCCTCCGTTTTTCATTCCCTGCACAAATGTGTGCTAACAAGGAGCTTAGGAGGGAGGCATGCTAGTTGTAGGCTGTCTTAATAAACACAAAGGTCGGTTTTACTCCCCACGTCTGCAGATTTGAAGATCTAGTGGATGATTTTTATTTATCATGGATAAGTGCTAGAGCTAGTTAGCATAGCTACATGTCGTAGCTGTAGCTGTGTACCAAGACACACGTCTACATACCGACAAATAAAACAACAAGAAACACTAAATCTGTGACCAATCCTTCAGAAAGGTCCTGCTGTAGAGATCGGTTTTACTCCCCACGTCTGCAGATTTGAAGATCTAGTGGATGATTTTTATTTATCATGGATAAGTGCTAGCGCTA
This sequence comes from Notolabrus celidotus, assembly GCF_009762535.1. Classification (NCBI taxonomy): domain Eukaryota; kingdom Metazoa; phylum Chordata; class Actinopteri; order Labriformes; family Labridae; genus Notolabrus; species Notolabrus celidotus. Next base: position 3,568,892 of record NC_048284.1, read on the forward strand.
GTTAGCATAGCCACATAGCTACATGTTCGTAGCTGTGTACCAAGACACACGTCGACATACTGATAAATAAAACAACAAGAAACACTAAATCTGTGACCAATTGTTCAGAAAGGTCCTGCTGCAGGCGCCTCTCCGTCAGGATCAGATTCTGGATCAGATTCAGAGGGTTGAAGTAACGTGATCTCTGAGCAGCCGTGTATATTCAGCCAACATGTAAACATTAGATCAACGTGCTGGAGAGCCGAGGCACATCCACTTCCTGAGGGGGCGTGGTCAGAGAGAAAACAGAGTGTTCTGAGGAGGGCTGAAGAAGAGGGTTCTTCAGGCAGACCAAAATCTGATTTCAAAGTGTTTTTTGGAGCATAAACTTTAAAGACATGTTTTGGGGACCTCTTAGACCAATATATATTGATGAAAAAAGCGTGATATGTCACCTTTAAAGCACATTGAACGTACGTGTAATGAAATGTGCTTTATAAATAAAATTGCTATCGTAGGCCCAAACTGCTGGATATACACTACCAGTCAAAAGTTTGGACACACCTTCTCATTCAATGGTTTTTAATTATTTGACATTGTAGGTTAATACTGAAGACATCATAAATATGAAATAATCTGGTTTTGCCATAATATGGATTACAGTAGTAGTAACTAGATGTTACACCACCAGTCATAAATTAGCAAGGACTTTCTGAATACTGATGATCTTAAAGGCATCTAACATAAATGTCAGGTATCTGCAAAGTTATCAAATCAGTATTGCTTAAGTTTCTGTAATGGTAGCTTGATCAATGAGGCCTTAAGTCTAGTTACAAAAAGTATCTGGTTTCAGTTGTATCTTTGGCTTTAGTGTTGTATTTGAGGTCATATTGCATGTGCTGCATCATCCACATGAGCGCAGATGAGAAAAAAGTCTTCATTCTAACTCATAAAAGTTAAAGACAACTAAAGCATGTTATGTCTTTTGCTCAGAAGCTGTTCCTGTAAAGCTGTTGTGATATAACTGTCTGATTGGTTAGAGGTTGCATGGATGTTAGTCTCACAGCAAGTCCTCCAATCTGCACTGAGAAGTCCTCAAGCTTTTATAAGGGAGTCATCAAGCCCTAAATAACTCCCTGAGACTAAAGAGCTTCTCCTCCAGGTGATGCATCTTGATAGATGACCGGCTGTAGGAACCTCTTGTGCTGTTAAACCTCCCTCTAGCTCATATTGAATCACGTTGTGTACTTTAACAGCATGTTTAAACCCTTCCCTCAATCCTGGAGACTTTGAGTTGAGCATACCTGAGTCTGGCCTCCCATCGCTGCTCATGAACTCCTGCATCCGTTTCTCCAGTTTCTGCTGGCGCCTCCTCTTCATCACCACCTCCGGGTTGGAGATAGTCCGCGTGAAGCTGGTTTCTGGCATGTCCTTGTACACCTCTGCAGCCAGACGACTGTTTTCACTACAAAACACACAATGAGAGAATGATGAACGAGCGGGAGACGACAGAATAAGTGGAAAAATACTAATAAAAAGAAGAAGACAGATGGAGGAACAGAAAGGTCAGAGTTTAAAACACTATTCTTTCCTCTTCTGTGCTTTTCTTGGCGTTAAAAAAAAAGCTAAGTCCCCCTCCAAGGACTGAGAGGATGTAAGAGCAGGACAGTAAGATGGATGACTGCGAGTGTGGAGGTGTGCGTTTGTGTTACCCGTCCTCCCTGTTGAGCCCCTGCTCGTCTCCATCAGGGATCCGGGCGAACTCCTTCTCTCTCTTCTTTTCCTTCTTCTTCTCCTTCTTGGACAAAGTTCTCTTGAAGTTCTGGATCACTCCGTCCTTCTCCTTCTCCGGACCATTACTCTGACTCTTCTGGTAGAAAAGGGAAGAACAGTGAATGAGGCTCTTAGAGGAACCGAGGGGACACTCCCACAGATTGTAATAAAGAAAATAATACTTTAAACATTAAAGGTGACATATCACGCTTTTTTCATCAATATATATTGGTCTAAGAGGTCCCCAAAACATGTCTTTAAAGTTTATGCTCAAAAAAACACTTCAGACACAAATCAGATTTTGGCATGCCTGAAAAGTCCTCTTCTTCAGTCCTCCTCAGAACACTCTGTTTTCTCTCTGACCACGCCCCCTCCGGAAGTGGATGTGCCTCGGCTCTCCAGCACGTTGATCTAATGTTTACATGTTGGCTGAATATACACGGCTGCTCAGAGATCACGTTACTTCAACCCTCTGAATCTGATCCTGACGGAGAGGCGCCTGTAGCAGGACCTTTCTGAAGGATTGGTCATAGATTTAGTGTTTCTTGTTGTTTTATTTATCAGTATGTAGACGTGTGTCTTGGTACACAGCTACGAACATGTAGCTATGTGGCTATGCTAACTATCGCTAGCACTTATCCATGATAAATAAAAATCATCCACTAGATCTTCAAATCTGCAGACGTGGGGAGTAAAACCGACCTCTACCAGAAAGGCAGCAGGACCTTTTATGAAGGATTGGTCACAGATTTAGTGTTTCTTGTTGTTTTATTTGTCAGTATGTCGACGTGTGTCTTGGTACACAGCTACAGCTAGGACATGTAGCTATGTAGCTATGCTAACTAGCGCTAGCACTTATCCATGATAAATAAAAATCCTCCACTAGATCTTCAAATCTGCAGACGTGGGGAGTAAAACCGACCTTTGTGTTTATTAAGACAGCCTACAACTACAGCTGAACAAGCTCCGAGCTCTGTCTCCGTGACAGACCGGATATTGTTGTTACGTAACAAAAACACGGAAGTCTGAAACGGCTCGTTTCACACACATTTACAGAAAGGTGTAGAAATCAAAACAGGGGCAGAATGGATTTTTTTCATTCTCGGGGGGTTTGTAGACAGGGACACATATTTCAGGTAAAGAACCATTAGAAAGTCAATTTTGCATGATATGTCACCTTTAACATTAAATAAAACAAATACAGATACAGGTTTTTGACTAGTTTAAAGCATTATTGGTACATATGTAATTGTATAGTAATAGTGATGATTGTCATTCAATAGTGGGCTTTTTGACAATGCAAGGAATAAATAAATCCAGAGGCATCCACAATATGTTAAAGCTAAATTTCAAACTTTTTGAAGGGCTGTAAAAATACCACTGAAGGTTAAATATGATGCCATGCCAAAAGAGACTTCATGCCACATCATTGCCAGTATCTGCCTTTGATACTCGCTTGCTCAAGGCAAACCGGTCATGTGATCACTGATTGACCTTTGTATACATCAGTCTTCTAGATATATGTGTTAATGTGACACTGTTGTGAAGCTTTGTATTGTTTTTAGATGTTTCAATGTTGTCTTACTAAACTACAGCCTAAACTTTGCAGTCGTGTATCTTGGGGTATTCCAGTCGATGCAATGATCCGATAGATTAAAAAATGTGGTTTATAAGTATACTATTATGTAATGGTAGGAAATACTGCAGAGCTGGTGCAAAGTCATCAGCTTTACTGTAAAGTCAAGGCGTTTGGACCGGTGGACCCAGGGTCTAAATTTAGTTCAGGGGTAGACAATCTCCTCCCTGAAAAGCACCTGCTAGGGGGGTAGTACTTTTCAAAGGTCCCAGGACTTTCGGGGGGCAGGGCCTGCAATGCTGAACGTGTCTGATTGGTCGATTGACCCTCCGTCCACAATAACATCACACACATCTGTGAATCACTTGATTTCTCTTCAAAAAAAAATTTGTCCATTTTTTTTTTTTCAAAGTTTTTTTTTTTCCAAATTCTTTTTTTTTTCAAATTTTTTTTTTTTAATTTTTTCATGTCAAAATGTTTTTTTTCAAAAATTTTCATGTCAATTTTTTTTTTTTTTTTTTTCAAATATTTCAACTTTTTTTTGTCAAAAAAAAATTTTTGTCAATTTTTTTTTTTCAAATTTTTCCAAAAACCATTCAGAGTCATTGTTTTTTCCATCTGTGATTTTCTTGATTTCTCTTTCTTTCATTAGTTTTTATTTGTTCTATCTTTTTTGTATGTGTGTGTACTTTTCAAAAGAAGAAGCTGTGATTCTCTTGATTTAGCAGCTTGTAACAGTAGTCTTCTCTCAGCCCACCGTGAATGCGTCTCTCCTCCCGGTGTTCCGGTTTTAAAAGTGACCCTGTAAACTGGAGACCTTCAGCTGAACGTGTCAGTGTTTGTGGAGTTTACACAGCTGTTGAAACACAGAGGGAGTTCCTGGGAATGCAAACTAGTTTAGTTTTTATTAAGATTTCAAAATATCCTCATCAGATATTTAATGATCGTCTAAAGACGTTTATGAGGGATGCATCCGGCTGAGAGTCTCCAGTTAACAGGGTCGCTGTTTAAACCAAAACACCGGGCGATCTCTGCCACGGCTTTTTGAGTTCAAAAGGATTTTAAAGCCGTGTTGAAACGTCTTTGCTACTGGCGCTTATCTCCTCTCACGTGTTGATTCAGTGAATCCATCTGTGATGAAATATAGCACCATCTAAAACTCTTGGCGACAGAGTCTACATCAGAAAAACATATATAGTATAAAATTATCGCTACTATATATGATGGGAAACCTTCAGGTGTTTAATAATTGAATAGATTGTATCAAATCTTTAAGAAAGCTACAGCTGCTTAATGAGATGAAACTGAGGAATGAGCTCAAACAGAAGTAATCATATGGTAACCATAAGGCGTGTTGGTGCTGTGTTCATCTTCTACAACTGATCAATAATAGTACAACTGTCCTGAAACTTGGTGTTATTTTCTTCTACACATGATGGATGACCTGATGAGTCTGCTCACAAGTACACCGACTGGTTAACAGACAAACAAGTGAACAACAAACAAGTAAACAGACGTGAACAGACGGAGCAGCTGACCTTGGGGAGGATGTCGTTCTCGTTCTTCAGGACAAAGCGTCCTTCTCTGTCGTCTTTGTTCCAGTTCAGCTGAACTACGAGAGGCTTCTCGTCCAGGTCCAGCTGACGCTCTTCTAACACACACACACACACAGACACACACATCAGTTCATCTCAGAGTCGGCTTCCTCAGATCATCAGTATTCCTCTCTTTAAAACATGTTCACTCATATCGGCTCGGCTTTGTATTCACGGGACTCACCGCCGCTGACGTGGACCTCGTACAGGGAGTACTTCGGCGAGGAGAGCATCCTCATGTCGGGTCTGAACTTCTCCGCTAACGTCTCGATGACATCCTGTGTGGTCGCCGTGCTTGACACTCTGATGCACTTGGTGGCGAAGTTACCGGCGACCCGGTCCTGGAAGTAGAAGCGCATCACGCCATGGAACTCCAAGTCCTGGAGAGACACGGGGAGAAAAGGGTTTGATTAAACTTGATGGAAGAAATTCAATACGTGAATGATTTTATGCGAACTGGAGCCTGTTAACTCTCTGCACTGATGGCTTTACAGATGAAAGTTCATGTATTTAAAAGCTTCATGATAAAGCTTTGAATCATTTCTATTAACTCAGCTCTGAAAGCCTCTTTTGTTGGAGGCAAATTGTAATTTTCCTCGATAATTTGCACCAAATGACTCGCCTCTTTCCAGGAAACCTCTCCACTTCCTGTCTTGAGGAGTGAAGCGTAGCCGTTGATTGGGTTTGAGATTTCCTCTCTCACCATATGTGCTCTCTCTCTTTCCACACACACTCAAAACACAGGCCGTGGCACGCTGGAATAGACACCCGGGGGGGTATCGAGACCGTATGCAGGTGCAAATTTATCACCTACATATTGACATTTCCCCTCAGCACGGTCTACCATAGAACAAGGACTCTTAAACACATACACACCCAGAGAACATCGTACATAACACGGTGCTGACACAGCAGCTGTAGTTTGCAGCTGTGTGTGTGTGTGTGTGAATTTCATTAAGGTTCAGGGGTGGAAATGGCCTCATATTTCATTTCCAGTGCCATTAAAAGTGTCTTAGAAAGCCTTAGATCTCTGTAGGAGCTTGTAGACGTGAGACGGCCAGCGTGTGCTATTCCTCTAGAATCAGAGCTAACAGAGGACGTAATCTCGCTCTCAGCTGAAAACTAATTTTAAGTGGGACAGAAACAGCCCCTGTGCTGCCGCAGAGAGGTCAAACTGAGTGCTTTAATATCACAGTAGAAGCTACAACATGACTGTTCAGAGATGAGGTACTTGGTGTGGGAATACATACACACATCTCTACCGTTAGAGACGCAAACTAGAATACAAAGCTTAGAGCAGGGTGGTTTAATTGATTGAAATCATATTATTAGGCTGTTTGTATCCAAAGAGGGTGATGGGCACTGAAGATTTATCAAATTGTCAGTACCACAAGAGACTAAACCAAGCGGCAACCTCAAGCCGCGAAAAAGGAAGTCAATGTGGAAGTGCTAAAAACTGCAGTTCCTCAAGCGTCCACTTGAGGCTCGCTCCAGAAGTACCAGACACTACATAAACACCCATTCAAACAACACGGTCTGAATAGCTCATTTCTCTATCAGCACGCACTGTACAGGAGGAGAGTTTTTCATGACTCAGCAGTTTTGAAGATATCAAAATTACATGTTTTGCCCAAATAAGGACATAGCTGACATGATTGACAGGCGGGAACCCTGAAGCTGTTTGCGAGGAGGCTCAAAGCCCGCCTCTGTACCTCACACTAGCTCAACAGACATTAGGTTGAGTCATTTCCAATATGGCACCCACTGACGATCGGATTCAGAAACAGATGGGTGATGTCACAGATACTGTGCCCATTTTTTATGCAGTCTATGTTCGTTTCAAGATATTAAGGTTGCACGTTCTGCATAATAAGGCGTAATAAGGGGGCGTGGCCAACTTGATTGACACTAGGAGGCTTATGGCTGCCTCATCTTCATCCTTTGTCTGTAGATTAACCATAAGCTAGGGTTCCAATATGATGACTAACGTTGGGTATTCAAACAAATGCGAAATGTTACTGAGACTACTAGTATGTCCATATATTACACGGTCAATGGTATGTTCTAGTGCTGCACAATATATCTAAAATTCACCGTCATTGGGAAATGAACATGCATGATATACATATTGAAAAGGCTGCTTGGACTGCAATATATTGTACTCCATGTGTTATGCATTCACCCTCTGCATGACAATGTATTTGGCCAATCAGATGGAGCCCTACTGCCCTATATGCCCATCCCCTACGCCCACGACGATAAATCTGCGTCAACGTCTCATTTTTTCATGACGAAAACGAGACTATGACGAGCTAAACAGTCTATGGTATGCACCCAAGACAAAACACACAACAAAGCCAAGATGGCGACATGCATGTGTGTCTGGATATTTTCTTACTTTGATGCCTTAATGTCGTGCATCGAAAGCAACACATTTGTCAGGTTGCACAAAGTTTAATGGCTCTAAAAGTCTTCTTTCTTCATTACTTGCTTCAAAAATAAATCAAGGTGTCGTCTGCAAAGAAGCTGAACTTGTGGCTTCAGATCTGCAGAGAACAAACTGATGAGTGAAGTTTTATTCAGTTTATAATACCCATCCCCTGGAGCTGCACTGAAGTTTTAAAAAACAAGTGTAACTGTGGGTTTTTGGAGGGGTTTTCCTCACGAGATGAAAATGTTTTCATGTATTTAACTGAGTCTCAGTATTGATGTAAGAAGAGGGTGTTGTGGCTCGTAAAGCTGCTGTGGGAAAGACCCTGAATGTGGTTCTTTCAGCGACGCACGAGGAGCGGTTATGAGTTTGATTGTAAAGACAGGCATCCCTGAGAGGTAGTGGACTGATCGAGTGGATGTGTGTGTGTGTGTGTGTTTGAGGGGTGTGTGAGCGAGGTGATTTAAGGCAACTGTGATTTGAACCAGATTAATGCAGCACGGTTTAAAGTCTGCTCATGTCTCACACATTCACACAGTTAAGAGGAGATTTAAGAGGATGTGAGGGACGGCTGATTCATAAATTTGGATAAACAGGGTGTTAGAAAAAAGGGGGGAGGAGACTGACGTTGTGTTTTTGCATAAAAGACAACACCCTCCCATGTTTTCCTCCCCCCCTCTTTCTCCCATCTTTGATAGAGAAACAGTAGGCAGAGTGGAAGCACCGAGTGCAGTTTCGATAGGGGAAGGGTGGAGCCGGGAATGTGTGTGTGTGTGTGTGTGTGTGTGTGTGTGTGTGTGTGTGTGTGTGTGTGTGTGTGTGTGTGTGTGTGTGTGTGTGTGTGTGTGTGTGTGTGTGTGTGTGTGTGTGTGTGCGTGTGTGAGAGAGAGAGAGAGAGTTGTGATTTACTGCTGGAATGTGGGTCATTGAGGGCTGCTGTTGTCAAGCTTGCGTAACTGTTGGTAACTGTTACTGTGGAGACACAAGAGTCCGCTCTGGGTTCAAACAAAGCCCAGCAAAGAGACAGCAGTGGATAATTAACACGCTGCCCAGTACAACCACAGTCTCCAGTTTGAGCACTGGGAACGGACGCCGCAAGGAGTTCAAGTCCATTGCAACTGTCATGCACCCCTTTAAGTCCAGGAAATGGTACGGTCCTGCAGGGCCACACCACCCAGAGTATGGTCCATAGCCATACCCACATGCTCATGGCGATGGTCCAGTCTGATGCGCTTGTTTTTATATATTATAGACCACCGAGGTCTCCTTAGTTCAATGCCGTGGTCGAGTCCTACACTCCTGTCTAGTCTGAAAATGGTAGCGTCCCCTTACGTTTCTGCACCAAAGTCCTTTAATCCATCTCACATCCGGGACATGTGCCAATCCAGACTGACCAGAACTGCAAAAAACCTTCTGCAGACTAAAGTATTGAAAATTTCAGCACCTTATGTACACCTCTAACAGAGTCTAGTCCAACAAACCTCCAGACCAGGACAGGACAGGGTACACTCCTACAGAAGAATGGTCAACTCCACACCTGCCTGTCTCCAAGGACTAGTTTAACACCCACCCACCTATGTGCGGACTATAACCACCTCAAGGACTCCTTACTTGGACGCAATGGTCAAGTCCTTCACTCCTATCCATCCTGATGCCAGTCAAGTCCAAAATCTGATGTGTGGAGGCCAAAATCCAGTGCCAATCCACCATCATGGTCCAATCCTACACTTCCGTACCTCCAGATCGAAGTTCTGGACTACACACTGTCTATAAAACGTGGATGTAGTGACCTTTTTATGCCCAACAAAGGCAGCGGCCATATTGGAAATGATGATTCCACCTAACTTTTGTTCAACCTAAAAATAAGCAAACACATCAATCAATCAATCTTTATTTATACAGCACCAAATCACAACAAACTTTGTCCTCAGACTCTTTCCAAACAGAGCAGGTCTAGACTGTACTCTATGTTCTACCCCCCCAGGGGGTCCCGACCCACACTTTGGGAACCCCTGTTCTAGATGAAGACAGATGTGCAGCTCTTACTAAAATAATGAATGCTTGAGTTGAGTCCAGCACAACGCCTCCAGGACACATACACTCCCACAGACCCATAGCTCAAGACCAGGGTCAACTCCCACAACTCTGCAGATTTAACCATAAGTATTTCAAAAACATCACTTGTATGGAACCTCTTTGTCCAAAAACACATTCATTGGTACTCTAGGTGTTATTACTCCCATGTTTAGTTACAACAAACTGACTGCAACATGAACATTTTCCACCAGTGTTGCATAAAGTTCAGTTTTTGTCAAAGCACTGAAACCTCTTGGACAATAGGGACATCTCTCTCTCCTTTCTCCACACACTCCCCCTCCTTTATAAATAATGAATCACTCATTAAACAATCAACAACATTCTGACGATACAGGGCCGCCCAGGTGAATCATGGGAAGTGTTGTTTTATGGTCAGGAAGCAGGGAAACTTAATACATCAACAATTAACTCCAACAACCTCCTGCCTGAGGACACAGCTGGTCTGAAATGTGAGGGAGTGTGAGGGAGGAACTTCTCTCTGAGCTGGATGTACAACCAGATCCAGAGAACATAAAGAGCTGAGGCTTCATGCTTGTGATGTTAGCTCCACTTAACAAATAGGAAAATGTAAAACAGAGGAGGAGAAAAAGGCACAAGGGACAGATTCATTAGAACATTTAGGACACAAGCTTGACCTCGGGCGGCGTTTTTAGCTGCTTGTATAATTAAAGCTTATTTGAGCGTGTCAGCTAAACGCTCAAAAACTGCAAAATGTTCAAATGTTCGGGCGAAACAAGAACAAACTGTTCAGTTTATCCTCTGTGCAGCTTTCATTCTAATAATCCCTAACAGCTTTTTATTTCGCAAACAGCACACAGGCAGGGAGGAGATGCTAATGCAGCAATATGTCACCAAACAACAAACCGGGATGAGACCCGCCGCACGCCGTCTGTCACAGACTTCCAGCCGAGTCGAGGCGCTGAGGTATCAGCCGAGGTTTAGGGAAGGCTTTGAAGTTGGACTACTTCTGTCACAGTCAGAATGTGTTTATAAAGTGGATCAACATGTAGAGTGTGTGCAAACCGCTGCCTCCGAGTCGGAGTCTAATTAACTCAGGTTTGGAGCTACTACTTAAAGTGTTTATTGGGACGATATGTGAGCGCTGTAATCTTCCTCCTCCGCTCGCTGTGCAAGGAAGAGTCCCACACACACTTCAAGAGAGGGTAAGCGAAGGTATGTGAGGGATACCTGTGACTAAAGTTAAGAGGCAGGACTATTTATGACACGCGCAAAGTAGGGCAGCTCTGCAGATAGCTGTTATCGGTGAGATAAAACCTGAAGGAGACAGGAGAGGGAGAAAGTGTGTGTGTCTTTAAGTGTGAAGCTCAGGGGCTATATACTTCAGGTCTTAGTTGTCAATATTAGCCAGTATAAACCATCTTAAAGCTGAGTAAGTCGGGGTTAGGACACTTTGGGGTACAACGGATCGAACCCCTGACCTTCCTATTGAGAGACGACCCACTCTGCCACTGAGCCACACTCTTTGATAACACCCCAGAATACAAATCACCTATGTTTCACTCTATAGAAAATAATCTGTATAACAAAGCTGTGTAAATAAATGATTTTTAATTCAATAAAATCTTCTTTGAAACATTGTAGGGATAAACAGAAACTCCCACAATCAGAGACAAACTTGTGTCAAAGAAAAGTCTGTAGTTTGCGTCTCTTTTGAAACTTTCTCAGTATTGAAAATGTTTAAAACCATCAAAATTTAAACAAGCTTTAAACACTTAGACATAAGTTTCTTAATCACTGCATTATTATTTATTATTATGCATCATTAATATTTATTGTGTATTATTACGTATTATTCTTATTTATTATGACAAATCTATTTTATGATTTATTCTGAAAATTTGTTATTACTACTTTATTTTAGATTTATTCTAGATATTTATTCTTATTACTTATTTATTTAATTAGTTATTCTTATTTTTTATTGCTAATTTATTTAATTATTTATTCTTACTAATTTATTCTATATTTATTCTTATGTATTTCATATTATTTATCATTACTAATCTATTTTATTATTTATTCTTAATATTTAGTTATTACTTATTTTGGATTTATGGTTTTTATTTATTCTAATTCTTAATCTATTTTATTTTTTATTTATTATAACTAATTTGTTCTATGTTTTAGTCTTGCTCTTATTTATTATTCCTGAATTATTTTATTATGTATTATTACTTATTTATTCATATTATTCAATGTTTATATCACATTCTTATTTCATCTCCATCAAATCCTCTATAACACTGAGCAGAAGAAGAAGAAGAAGAAGAAGAAGAAGAAGAAGAAGAAGAAGAAGAAGACTCTGATTGAAGTGAGACTCTGCGGGGTAAGCACTCTGCGTGAGAGATAACCCTGACCCATCACCCTCTCTGACTAACACCTCAGAGTCAAAGGTCTGCCTGGGGAGAGGTCAAAGGTCGCTTCTGTGTTCTTATGAGAAAGTGACTGAACTTCACTCTCTGGCTGTAAAAAGCAGATCCCACCTGGTGCTTGTCTCTCATATGTCAGTGTGTGTGTGAGTGTGTGTGTGAGTGTGTGGATTATTCTCTAAGCTGACTGTAGTTTTCCTGCCTGTAAAACAGAGAATTCCTTTCCAGGCTGGATTGGATTTGGTCTACATTCCTGTTACCTTAGAGAGAGTGTTTTCTGAATATTACCTCTCGTACTCTCACCTCCTCCCTCTGCGTTTTCACTGAGTGACTTCACACCTCTGAACAGAGGAATGTCTGAGTGTAAACACACACAGGAAGGAACAGGAAACACTCTGCACCTCCCATTGAGAGAGTGTCCCATCAATCACTCTGCTGATAATGTACACGCTGCATTAAACCGCTCCACTGCTCTACCTTCTTATTGTCTGGAGACAGGAATAGATGGAGTTCAAGTTACACCCGTTTACCCGACAGCATGGCTTCTTTCAGACTCTCTGGTTATGCAATGAGTAACATCACTTGTTCAGTGTTTAATAAACCGGATCAGCCAATGAAAACAGTCACTCATGTGTCACCTATTACATATTTTGTCAACGCTACTGGTGCGTCCTCGCCCTTCTTTCTCTGTGCTCCAGTAACAGCTGAGTGAGCAGCAGAGCAGCGGTCAACGTTCCCCTAGAAAATGTGCAACAAGTGAGATTCAATTCACCGTACAACGAGAGGACGGAGGGGGAGATCTTTAAAGCTCCTGTGAGGAGTCTTTAACTGCTTATGAAATGAATAGTGATGCCTCAATATGACCAACAGAAGCAAACAGGACCATCAGTAATATGATGTGACTTATAAATTCTACTTTCAATGCCTGCAAAAGCAGCGAGGGGGGAAGTGTCGTCAAAAAACAAGATGTGCGTCTTTGTCCACAGGGGGCGCCAAAATCAACCCAAAACAAAAGCTCCTCACAGCAGCTTTAAAGAAACACCGAATACCCTGACCTTCTAGAAGTTGTTTTGTTTATAGTACTCGCAGATCAAGAAACAAACAAACAAACAAACGTGGTGGCAGAAGTGCGTTTAGCTAGGTGCTGATTTTTGATGGCGGATTAGAGACGCCAGACAGGAAGGACTACAGTCCAGCGATGGTATTAGGTAGTGGTGCAACGGATCATCGTTGATCCGTGATCCGTACGGATGCCTCTCCACGGTTCGGCGCGGACGTGGTCAGCGGATCGGCTGATGAAAAAAGTTGCACGTGTTCACGTGATGACCGCATGTTCAATCCACACTCACTCGTCAAGCACAGCGGTAGTCATGGCAAGTGAAGGAGCAGAGGAACTTGGAAAACCCTCCTGCATCTTGTAAGTCACATGTATGGAGAGGAACTTGAAAATGGGAGCATTTTGTGTTTCCCTGTGAAATACAGTGAATGCTGAATGTGATTGAGCCACGTTATGAAATTCCGTCGCGCATCCACTAGACCAGAGGCCGTCAATACGCGCCCCACGGACCGCATCCGGCCGCCTATTTGTGCCCCCGAACTGTTCTTCCTTCACTCTGTGTTTTGGTCGGATCACCGCGTGTTTACCGGGACTTGTCTCCATGCCAACGATACGCAGACAGGCTGTTACTGGGTCTCTTAGAGTCCACTGCTGCGAGTGCAATTTTTTACTTTCACTTTCGTTTATGGAGCAGTTTGCATATTGGCACTGTGCCAGCTGTAGGACTCTAGAATGCACGAAAACGGTGTGTTCAGTTTGCATCTCAAAGAAAAGTGGATGGTGAAAATCAGCAAATAAAACAAGAATGGAGTGAAACTTTTGAAGTTCCTCTGCTCCTTCACTTGCCATGCCATGAAATGCAGTGAAAGACGCAGGTCTGGGCCCACAGTACATTTTGAGTTGACTGCTGTTTTTATTTAATGGGAAAAAGTTTACAAATGTTTTACAAAATAAACGGAGGACACAGTTATATTTGTCTTTTTAATTTATTTATTTTTTTGCTGATCCGAAAAATGATCCGATCCGTGACTCAAGACCGTGATCCGATCCGAACCGTAAGTTTTTTGATCCGTTGCACCCCTAGTATTAGGATATGTTTTACTTCTCCTGTTTTCAATGAGACCCACGTTGCTTAGCCTCACATTTTTGGTCCTTTTTATGATAAATTAACTTCTTGAATTTATCCTTTCATCAAATATTACTTTCATTGTCGGCTATTTGAAGCTACAATGCCTGTAAGACTGAGCCAAAAAAAATAAAATGGTTATATATCATATCATAGGGATGGGCAATGATTTTTGAATATTTAAATATTTGTTCACTTTGTAAAAATCGAAAGAGTTACTTGAATAATTTCTCATTTTATAAGTACAACTTTTCACCGCTGCCTGGTTGTAATACGGTATTCCCGCCAGACGGTGGCTATAGAGCGCCTTTAGCAAACAGAAGAAGAATGCTAACGCGTTTAATAGCAAAAGAAGAAGAAAACATTAGCGGCAGTCTTATTTCAAGTTTAGCTACTATTTTTGTCGATATTTTTTACTGTAATGGGTAAAATATCCTGTTTTTAGATAATTTAACATAACATTCTGGAAGACATCTCATTAAAAGGACCACGCATATTAATTAACACTTTTGTAAATATGCCAGAGTTAGCCAAAAGGCTAGTTTACAGTCATGGCCAAAAGTTTTGAGAATGACACTACTATTAATTTCCACAAAGTCTGCTGCTTCAGTTTTTATAATGGCAATTTGCATATACTCCAGAATGTTATGAGGAGTGATCAGCTCAACTGCAATTCATTGCAAAGTCCCTCTTTGCCTTGAAAATGAACTTTATCACCAAAAACACATTTCCACTGCATTTCAGCCCTGCCACAAAAGGACCAGCTAACATCATTTCAATGACACACAGGTGTCACACACATTAACACAGGTGTGGGTGTTGATGAGGACAAGGCTGGCGATCAATCTGTCATGATTGAGTGACTGGACACTTTAAAAGGAAGATGGTGCATGACACCATTGTTCCTCATCTGTTAGCCATGGTTACCTGCAAGGAAACACGTGCAGCCATCATTGCATTGCACAAAAAGGGCCTAACAGGGAAGTTTATAGCAGCGAGTAAGATTGCACCTCAGTCAACCGTCTATCGAATAATCAAGAACTTCAAGGAGAGAGGTTCAATTGTTGCCAAACAGGCTCCAGGGCGCCCAAGAAAGTCCAGCAAGCGCCAGGACCGTCTCCTGAAGGTGTTACAGCTGCGGGATCGGGCCACCGCCAGTGCAGAGCTTGCTCAGGAATGGCAGCAGGCAGGTGTGAGTGCATCTGCACGCACAGTGAGGCGTAGGCTTTTGGAGGAAGCCCTGGTGTCAAGGAGGGCAGCAAAGAAGCCACTTCTCTCCAGTAAAAACATCAGGGACAGACTGATATTCTGCAGAAGGTACAGGGACTGGACTGCTGAGGACTGGGGTAAAGTCATGTTCTCTGATGAATCCCCTTTCCGATTGTTTGGGGCATCTGGAGGAAGGCTTGTTCGGAGAAGACGAGGTGAGCGCTACCATCAGTCCTGTCTCTTGCCAACAGTGAAGCATCCTGAGACCATTCATGTGTGGGGTTGCTTTTCGGTCAAGGGAGTGGGCTCTCTCACAATCTTGCCTAAAAACACAGCCATGAATAAAGAATGGTACCAGAACGTCCTCCGAGAGCAACTTCTCCCAACCATCCAAGGGCAGTTTGGTGATGAAGAATGCCTTCCCAAACCACACTTTGGGAACCCCTGACCTAGAGTACCAATGTTACACACTGAAGTACCAGGCTTTGAGCAAGGGGCCCATAAACTATCACTCTATATTACACACCCTGTTTTCTGTAGAGTCCATCCACATCACTGACCCTGTCCTGTGCATTATAAATAGCATCTGCCACAGAAGTCCCTATTTACCCACACTCTGCATCCAGGTATCCACAGTATGTCAAATACAAGGAAGAATAATGGGATCCAGAGAGGCTGAGAGAAACATCAACAACCACTGGAATGTGGCTGCAACTGAGATAAATATTTATTTTAGCCTCTGAAGTAAACAGAAGACAAATAAAATGCTGCTGGAGGAGGAGGAGAGTGGAGCTCAGACACGAGACAGCCTTCCTCACGTCCGTCTTTGTTTTCCTTATCAGAAGCGTCCCCGTCATGTGAGAGAGGAGTTTCCAGTGGTGTTGTTGTCGGTCGGTGTTTATGAGTGTTGTGAAGGCGATTTCAAAATGCTGCGGAGGATTTCTGCAGACTGAATATCTTTCATAAACACGGCGAGAGTCACTACAGTTCAGACACACTCAGTGTTTGTTGTCTTCATTCAGCTCATTTACGACCTTCGTATGAGACACTCTGCTTATAAGGAGCACTTCATCACATACAGTTATCAGTCTCAGGACTCTCCATCACGTCTCACTCGCCCCTCTATCTTTCTCCCACATCTCCTTTTTCCCCCCTCCGTCTTGCAACTGAAGCAGCAAGCCTCTCAGCCATTTTTAAACTCCTGCTACACACACACACAGCTTGAGTTTATTCATGTGTGTGTGAGAAAGTAGGCAAGAGGTGGGTAGGGGGTTATCAGGTGTTCAGGAAACTAACCAGAGCTCCAGTCCCTGAGACGTAAAACACTTTTTTAGCCTCCAGACTGACGCAGCTGTGCCGAGGCTGAGCAGAGCTGCACGACTGAGTGAGTCCTGAAGACAAAATGAAGATACTTCAAGTTTCTCTTAGACAAGGTGTTCACCACTGAAGCTGTAAACATCAATTCAATGTCTGCAAACTTTAAGATGACATCAACCGTAAAGCCTCTTTGTTCTTATGTTTGGTTTTCCAACACAGACTGTGTAAAACCAAGAATCAACAAAGCCACACCCCCAATTGTGCTAATGTTTACATCACTCTTAGACTTAATATCTTAAAAACTAGAACCCTGTGCGTGTGTACGATAAAAACATTACCTATTGAGTCCAAAAAAAATTTTTAAACCATGCTGCAAACATGTTTAATGTTGCTCTAAAAATGGGCGGTTTAACATGGGTGTTAATGGGGATTGCTAAACTTTTGGGTCCAGCCTCTAGTGGACACTCAAGGAACTGCAGTTTGGGGTTTTTTTGCACTGTGTTTTCCGATAGAATATTTGTTTGTGTTTCAAACACTGGAAGAAAAAAAAAATTTCAACCTCCAAGTGATGCTGGAAGTAGGAAAAGATTAATGAATGACATCTTGCTAGCATGACTTTGGGACTGGTTTCGTTTTGGTTATATATAATATTAGTTTTTATTTAAATAGCACTTTTCAAAACAGGGTTACAAAGTGCTTCACAAATAAGACTAAAAGACAATTAAAGAGAGATGTGAGGAAGAAGTGACAGAGGTATAAAGGAAGTCCGCCAAGAAATAAAACAATGTTGGACGAATAAAAACAACAAAAGATGCAAGATTAAAACGGGAGGCTGCTGGTTTAGCTCAGTCCCTGTGTACAGAGGCAGTCCTCATCGAACCGGTCATAGCCTCAATCCCCGGATTTGGTAGGTTTCTATTCTAGTCAATGTGTTAACTTCCACTGGATCCACTCTGTTGCGTTCCAATGAGTCTCTGATCCAGCACGTTGTAGCCCTCTGGATCAGAGATGCAAGACTTCTATTTTTGCCGGTCCCGGGTAAGCGCCCCACATGCAGCCTATAGTCCTTTTCACAGAGGTCGCCGGTTTGACATCCAGATGGACCATTTGCTGCATGTCTTCCCTCACTCTCTACTCCCCACGTTTCCTTTCTCTCTTCATCTGTCCTATCAATAAAAGGTAGAAAAGGCCAAAACCTGCTCAGGTGACATCTCCTGTAAAAGTACATCCATAAAAAAATGTATTTTCAAAGAGATGACTCAAACTCATTTCTAAAAACATTGAGACCACCTACGACAAAAAAGCAACCTCAATTCAAAGAAGAAGAACAGTTGTCAATGCTTCTCTGTGGCCTTCTACTCTTAAATCCTAAAACTTCTCATTTTCTTCTGTGTTGCTTCCTTATTTTTGCATGCTAATGTTCCAGTTCCCTCCCGAGGGAGCAGCTGCTGCTTCCTGTGATTGTGACTAGTTAGAAAAAAGTACAATCTACATCTTTTCCAGTACAATGAAATCAAGCTGGAAAACTTTCTGTTGGCTCAGGTTTTATATTCATTTAACATCCTTACTGATAGACGAGAAATCCACAATGCTTCATAACTAACAAGCACGTCAAGTGAAAATCCAGCTCTGGTTTTGGCATTTTCTCTCTTTTATTGTGAAGGGATTGACAGGAAATGAGTCAATAGTGAGTCACGGAGCATAGATCCTGGAGTGAGGAAGTTTAAGCGAACAATTCAATCGAAGCTTAAGTCTCCCTTAATGCATTCACTGTAACTAAATACATCCTGTTTACACTCTGAAGGCCTCAACCTTTCATACAGATCAACTGAAATGAGTCAGCACCGTTCATTTCCATCTTTGCCACCCTTTGTATGTCAAAAAATAAGAATCTGCAGGACGCCGTTGGCCTAGCGTATAAGGAGTGCGCCCCATGTACAGAGGCTAAACATGGGGCGCACTCCCAAGTGACGATCATTGGTTCAATTCCCTGCCTCATCCAATTGCTGCATGTCTTCCCCCTCTCTCCTCTCCCCACATTTCCAGTCTCTCTTCAGCATAGACTGTATAATAAATGGACGTAGTATCCGTGATGTCACCAATCTGTTTTGAAGCCGATCGTCAGCGGGTGCCATATTGGAAATGCTGAACTCAACCTAACTTCGTCCGAGCTAGTGTGATGAAAAGAGGCGGGCCTTTAACCTCCTCGCTAACAGCTGCAGTGTTCCCGCCATAGACTGTATAAATAATGGACGTAGTATCCGTGACGTCACCCATCTGCTCCTGAGCCTGAAGCCAAACATCGGCGGCAGCCATATTGGAAATCCTGAAAGAGTGTGACGTAAAGAGGCGGAGTTAGAGCCTCCTAGCCAACAGCTACGTGTTCCCGCCTGTCAATTAAGTCAGTCATGTCCTTATTTGGGCAAAAACTCGTAATCTTAATACCTTCTGAACCCCCCCTTACAGTGTGTGCCAATAGAGAAATTAGCTAAGTAGACCAAAGCCGTTTTTTGAACCAGGCTGTAAACATGTTTATTTATTAATGTAAAGATCGTCTTCTTTGAATGGGTGTGTATGTGGTTTCCTGTGTTTCTGCAGCCAGCCTCTAGTGGATTCTTGATGAATTACAGGTGTATAACACTTCCACATGGGCTTCATATTTTGAGACCGGTAGGTAACTCTTGGTTCTCGCATGTCAATCAAGTCAGTAATGCCCTTATTTGGGCAAAACTCATAAGTTTAATATCTTCCAGTTATAAAATAATTAACCCCCCTAAAGTGTGTGTCAATAGAGAAATTGGCAACTCAGACCTAAACCGTTTTTTGAACGAGACTGTAAACATGTTTATTTATTACTGTAAAGATCGTCTTCTTTGAATGGGTGTGTATGTGGTTTCCTGTGTTTCTGCAGCCAGCCTCAAGTGGACACTTGATGAACTGCAGTTTTCAGCGCTACCGCATGGGCTTCATATTTTGAGACTGCTGCTTGCCAAAAATGCAACTTTCAAAACTGAGAATCTAATCTAATCAGGATCTGTGACGACTAAGCAGTTTCTGCAGGCGTCAGGATCTCTAAAAAAACAACCTGGATTGGGCGGGGAAGCTCTCTGGCCTGAGATGGAAATGCAATATGAAAACAATCAGAGGCAATAAAATGTTTCCTGTTTCACAGCCGAGGCTCTCTGGCGCTCGGATAAGCCAACAATCTCTGGGCAGTCTCCCTCTTCTGTGACTTCCTAACTCTTGTTTTCACCAGATTTTCTTTATTCTGGATGAAATTGAGAAAACAAATATTTAGTTAAGTTAAAGTGAGACTGTGGACCCCGAACACAAAGAGCTTCAGGCGACATGAGGCCCAGTTTGAGGCTCTATTTCTCACTGTGAACATCCAAATGTATGTTGTGTACCAACACCAGCACTCACGCTGCAGTCCTGTGGTTAATTAGAGACCAGAACTTGCACACCAAAAAGAGAAAAGGTGAACCCTACAGTAGTTTCCATGGAGACACTTGAATACTTGAATTTAAATGTTCTTCTTTTTGGCTCCGGAGAGATGAATCTTAAGAGAAAGGAGGAGAGGAGCTTTCTGGATGATGGCGAGAATAGATTCCAGCTGCTGTGCGTCATCTCAGTCTCCTCCACACACACACACACACACACACACACACACTGACATGAGTCTAATAAAATGAACTGAGTTCCTGAGACAATATTGTTGCAGCCCCACCTGCAGTAACGTGGGGGGATTCCTCCCTAAGCCCCCGTCTAAGGTCAGCAGGACTGAGATTTCAACTCAGATGTTGGGAGGGAGGGAAACTCATCCAACCTCAGATCCCAGCAGAGAGCTTTCAAAGACTTCAGACGCACCGACAGACTGAGAGACAGGAAAAAAAAAGAAGAGGAGGAGGAGGAGGAGGTGGAGGAGGAGGAGTGAAGACAAAGAATCCCATCATGAAGCATGAGGCTGCTGGAGAATTACTTTCCTCCTGCTTTAAATAGCCAAAAGATGCAGCCAGGCTCATGGCTCTGTAGCCACGGTATCAAATGTCTCCCTGGTTCTTGTGGTTGCAGATGTATCATCAGAAACTCAAGCCCACCTCCTCTCTTACGCTCTTTTCCAGAACAGAAGGCTGGAGGAAACGTCACATTCAGTCTCTCCAACTTTGCTTCAGTTGAAATTGTGCTTTTGCAATCAGACAAGACAAATATGATTGAAATGAAACAACAAGATGCAGTTTGGATTCCTATAAGGTCTGTTCAGCTTTCATCTACGACCTACGTCCAAGAAAATCAGTCAGACAAAACCGCTGAATAGTTTCTTCATCCTCATTAAGTTATATTTAGTTGAATTCAGACTGACTACAAGTGACTAGTCCACAGGTTAGGAAACACTCAGCATAACAGCTAAACATGGGATCAGAGAGTCTGCAGGTAAACAACATCAGACTGGTTTGCTAACAATAGCAGAGCTAGCACTACCAGCCTTCTGTCCTCCTTGCAGGTTAGCGTCTTCATGCCTGTGCTGGTTACACATTGTTCTTGTTGCGTGGTTATATGTCAGTTTAACCAGACACAGCCTGCTTTGTAGATAAAACACTGACAAACCGCACCCCGCTACGAGACGCCATCACTCCCGCTCCAGAGCTCACATCACACCCATCCTTCAGCACCTCCACCGGCTCCCCATACAACACCAAATCAACGATAACCTCGCCCCCTCATACCTGACCGACCTCCTCAAACGCCACTCCCCATCTCACCGCCTCAGATCATCAGATGCCAATCTCCTGTCCCCTATCAGCAAGACCAAGCACCGCAACTCTGTCTCTCTTCCCTCATTTAAAAACCACATCAAGACCTTCCTGTTCAAAAAAACATACAACACATGACCTCTACTCCCGCCCCACCTCTGTCTTTGTTCTGTTTCATTTATTTGCACTTTCTGTAAAGCGACTTTGAGTACCCAGGAAAGTGCTATACAAATCTTATCAATTATTATTATTATCATCAGTCATCTGTGCTTGTTTACATCCAGGTAGTAGGTGAACCTTATAGTGTTAACTGGAGCTACAGCCCCGACCAGTAGCAGATGGCCGTGTTACAACTTAGACTCAACATATGAGCGGCATTTCAGGCCGACAATCATGTTAACTAGTTTGACGGATTGGGAGTTTTGATGCTGACTGGTGAGAAGGACGGCATTTGATCGTTTAAATCGACTAAACGCAGACATATTATCACTTTTTTATCAGATGATTATATTTATCTTTTATTTTTTGTGCATTTTTTGCCTTAAGTGGATAGGACAGATGAAGACAGACAGGAAATGTGGGGAGTAGAGAGTGGGGGAAGACATGCAGTAAATGGTCAAGGCTGGAATTGAACCTGCGTCCTCTGCAACAAGGGCTATAGCCTCTCTACATGGGGCGCACGCTTAGACCGCTATGCCAACGGGGGCCCAGATGACAGTATTTTTTACACACTTGTGCATCCCTTCTAGCATTATCGTGTAGGAAAAATGTACCCCAGTGGTGCATATCAAAAGCACACTGGTATATTTTGCAGATAAAAGAGTGGTCAGCTAATATCAGTCTACAGTCATCAACCCTGAGATATTGCTCCTCCCTTAAACACATCCTAAATCATTGGCCGTGGGTTTTAATGCTCTTTTTAAGAGGTAGCAGTAAACTGGAATGTGTTTCAAAGAAAAGCAGCACAGGTAAATCTCCTGAGCTGCAGAAGTAGCTCCGGGAATGTGAGACAAATTCTTTCAATCAGGCAGTAAACAGCGAGGTTATTCAATCTGAGGCATTCTCAGGTATTTTATCGGGGGGGGGGGGGGGGGGGGGGATAGACGGAGGAAACCTTGAGCTGTTGTTTGATTTATAGCTGACCTTTTCAACCGTCTACAGGGAGACCTGCAGTTAGAATTAAACCCACAATCGCAGCACGGTCACACCCAGTTCACAGGAAGTCAAAACATGACAAAGACGACTTCCTTTACTGTGGAGTGAAAAAGCAGCATGATGACGGTATCAGTCTGGAATGACTGGATACAGCAGCAGCAACCTGAACCAGCAGGAAAAAACAACGAGCGGTAGAAGCAGCAGCGGAGGCCTGTTGTCCTGAATGAATGAAAAGACCAAATGCACACATCTCCTCTGTGGCCGCAAAGAAAAGCCTCTTTGTTTCAGGTGAGTTTCTGCTTCGGTATCGAGCCAGCCACCCCCCTAATCACCCAGCTCGCCCTGTCATCCTGACAGAGTGAGGCATTGTGGGAAGGCAGGGCATAAATCGTCTGGACCCAGCGGTGACGGCTGGCCGCAAATCAGACCCGCTTGCTGCCTCGAACGCCTCCGTGAGCAACCCACGGGGATCAAGGCTGGCTGATAACTGCACCGCCACCGGGAGGAAAGCAGTGTGTCCAAGAGAGTGTGTGTGTAGGTGTGTGTGTGGGAGGTAATTGCCCACGACAAGGCCGTTAGAAGCTGATGAGTTTGTGTCCGGCAGTCATCCGAACACACACACACACACACACACTCAAACGCAGAACCCCACAGGTGATAGGAGGCATGATGTGAGGCTGACAAGGCTGTCAACCAGTCTAACCATGTTTCATTACCTGAAAACTTCCTCTCACACACACACACACTCACACACACACATGCATACATAACTAAATAAACATGATGCTGATTTTTCAGGACGTTTCAGCTGCTGATCAAAGCATAACTCAGACCTTTGTTTAGAGAAGTCGATGGGGCCTACCACAGTTTTACTGTGAGAACAGATGATGGGAACTCGTCTATATATGTCAAGTATGACTGGACTTCCACACAAACAAAAACTCTTGATAATAAGAGGAGGCCCAGGCTGCTGAGAGATACAGGGAAGCAATTGTTCCATGATGAACGTAATGTTTCAGCTCAGTTAGGACACAAAAACAACACGACGTTGGTGGATGGAAATAGTTTCAAGCCTTGCCTCCTCGAGTCACGCCCTCCCAATTTGGGAGTCACTTAAGGCCATAGAATGGATAATCCACTTTTAGTGATGCAACTATTGTCTGATATTAGCCTTCATAGCATGTCTTATGGCATGATAAGGAAACTGAAGTTTGGTTTCTTGAGTCCATCTGCTACAGAGGTTAAATATCCAATGCCCCAGTGATAATAGAGACCATGTAGGCAAGCTTTGCATCAGGGCTTAACGATGAAATCCCAAAACACATGGAAAAAGTTTGAATATATCACACTGAAAGTCATTTTCATAAACAATCAATGCTCTCTCACTTATGTGTAAATCTTAGCTGTTGGATGGAGGCCTGGGTTTAATGGCCGTGTTTACTTCTTCCTACTCCTGTAAATGATAAATGTTTCAGTGCTTGATGATGGAATTTACTTGTTTTATTTTTTTTAACTTTTTTTTTTTGTATGTTTTTTCTATTTTATTTTTTATTTCCGTGTTCAAAATAGCTACCCTCAAATAAAGTGGAATTTATTCAGCAGAGAGAATCAATGCTTATATATTTAAATTTTACATTTTTTGCAATTACATTTTTAATTTTATTTTTTTAATTTAATTCATTCATTCTCTATGTTTTTTTCTGTTAATTCTGTTCTCTTCATGTTCAAAATAAAGACATCAAATCAAGCTACTCTCAGATTAACTGGTCATGATGCAGTAGAGAAAATACATGCTTATATATTTAAATTTAAAAAATGTATTTTTTATAATTACATTAAATATTTTTATTTGTACTAATCTATTTTTGTTTTTATTCTTATGTCAAATTTATTCTCTGAATCTTTCTCTGTTATTTCTGTTCTCTACATGTTTAACATAAAGACATCAAATACAAATAAAGCTACTATAAATGCTTATATATGTAACATTTTAATGATTACATTTTTTATTTTTTAAATGTTTAAGTCAAAATTGTATTCCCATTTTTATTTTTACTTCATCTAAATTTTAATTGTATTTATATTAAAAATGTCATAATTTATTATTATTTTTTATTTTTAAGTTGTATTCTTATTTGTATCTATTTTATTTTATTTTTAATATTACTTAATTTAAATGTATTCTCCATTTGTGCTCTATTATTCTTGTACTACTCTTGCTATTATGTCTGTGTTGCTGCAACAACCAAATCTTCCCCCAATAACAATTAAGTATAATCTTATCTTATCTTATCTTAGATATTATCTGTGTTCAAGAGGGACATGTTGCAAACACAGGTATTGAGTAAAAAAATATAAAAAGGCAGACAGAGAAGAAACTCAGTTACAGTAAATATGCACTCTTTAATATCTGTTAAATTATCCTACTTCATATAGTTACTGCAAAATTGAACAATAGAATCACTCAGGCCTACTTTGCAAGAATTAGACATATCCTCTAGATCTGAAGTTTTTTTAAACACATAATTATTAAAGGAAAGAGACAAAGATCGGACCAATCACAGATATCTCTCAGATCCCTTCCTGAAGCAGAATACCGATGACTATGATAAGATTAGCGTTATTGTCAGTGAGAGAAAAAGCTGCCTCCAGCTTCAGTGCAGACAGATGTTTACACAAACCACAACACATGACTAACAAAACAGTGACACAGCACACCAAGAGAGATAAACCACAACACAAACACATCATGCATTAAGGGGTAATAATATCACGTCTCTAATATAAGTGTTCTTCAAACTGGACAGATTTAGATGCGCGGACTTCCTGCCATGGGAAACCCAAAAAACAACCACCATATGTGTTTGTATCCTCCACTACAAAGTCACATTAGTCTGACTCCAGTGGAAATGTTCAAAGCCAGAGTCACAAACTCGCAGCATAATGAGAGGAAGCGCTCACTTCTGCTCCATTTACTGAGATTTCTGCCCTCATTCTCAGTCTCTGTAAAAAAAAAAAAACAAAAGGAAGAGAATGGAGGGGCGAGCGGAGAGAGAATAGAGACTTCAGAAAGGGCCCGGAAAGGTCACACATGCTTCTGGGTGTGTTTGTGCGAGCCGGCGTCTCTGTGTGTGTATGAACAAGACAGATCAATAGCAGCGGTTTACACTGGGGGCTGGATGAACACGGCACCTTGTGATCGGGGCGATGGAGTTACACACAAACATGCTTCGTGCGCACACACACACACACACACACGCGTGACCTTAGCGGGCGTTTCTGAAGGTCCTAACGTGCAGAGAATAGAGATGCACGCACACACAAACACACACAGTTGGGATGAGGCGCTGAATTATGCAGGTCCGCCCACATCTCTCTCTCTCTCTCAGCCTTGGAGTGACTTTGGTGCAAAACATGAGGGGGGGGGGGTGAAATAACGACCAACCAGTCACACAGAAAACCAGCTGATGAACGGACTGAGTCAGGATGTCTGCAGGTCCACAAGAAGTCCTCATAAGTCCCATTTTTGATTACCTGCTGTATACCCAAGGCCTCCACAGTAATTAACTGCTGTGTAATGTAGCCTTTGTAGCTGGATTCACACAGGACCAGCATTATCTGGGGTCCTTTTAAGATTTTTAATAAGCACAGAGGTCGCCTGTGGGTCTAATCCTGCGTGAATCTGCTGTGTCGCTAATCTGCAGAGCAACAATTCTGCAGCAAATGAGCTCTGATTTAGAGGTCATCTGATATGATGAGTCTTATGTAGTTCATGCAGAGGGCTTCTTCTGTGTTAGATATGATGTGTGTGTGTGTGTGTGTGTGTGTGTGTGTGTGTGTGTGTGTGTGTTTCTCTCTTTCTCTGCTGTGAAAAGCTGCAGTGACACTCGTTAGTGACGGCTTCGCAGCATTTCGGGTGCAAATTCTTGGGAACAATTCGGCGACTCAGCACTTAGAGGAATGTGGAGATGGTGCAATCTCAGTTATGAAGAAGATAGTGTTTTATTTTAACTACTATAATCCAACAACATCAGATTCTTACACTGTCATGTGGTACTAGCAACAACTGTAGGATGTTGATATCTTTTTGTGATATCGTTGCAACAAGAAACAAAGACCTGGGCCCCTGAGATTCTGGAGTTTAGTTGGTTTCCAGTCCGTCACGGTTCTGGATCTGATAGGTTTCTATTCTAGTCAATGTGTTAACTTCCACTGGATCCGTTCAGTTGCATTCTGCAGGTCAGAGCCCCTCAGATCAGATACGCAAGACTTCTATTTTCGCCGGATGCCGGAGCACGATGCATCAATTTCAACAGAGCAGATGGAGCGGGACAGGAAGTCAGGTTTCACCAAAACAAAATGAAAACATCCGGTTAATTTTCAGAATAAAACACTCTGTGTTATCACCAGATCGTATTTCACTTAACTACAACAACAAACCAAAGTCATGATGAGCGGAGCCAGGCCTGGAGTCAACAGGTCAGAGGTTTTCAGAGGACCAGAAAGACAACATGGATGAGGAGAGGAGGAGGAGGAGAATCCTTGATTCAGTGATTACTGCGGGTCTTGACTCGAGCTCACTTGAAGAGGCCAGTCCACATGTGAAGAGGCCATTCCACATGTGAAGAGGCCAGTCCACATGTGAAGAGGCCAGTCCACGTGTGAAGAGGCCATTCCACATGTGAAGAGGCCATTCTACATGTGAAGAGGACAGTCCACATGTGAAGAGGCCAGTCCACATGTGAAGAGGCCAGTCCACATGTGAAGAGGCCAGTCCACATGTGAAGAGGCCAGTCCACATGTAAAGAGGACAGTCCACATGTGAAGAGGCCAGTCCACATGTAAAGAGGCCAGTCCACATGTGAAGAGGCCAGTCCACATGTGAAGAGGCCAGTCCACATGTGAAGAGGCCAATCCACATGTTAAGAGGCCAGTCCACATGTGAAGAGGACAGTCCACATGTGAAGAGGACAGTCCACATGTGAAGAGGACAGTCCACATGTAAAGAGGCCAGTCCACATGTGAAGAGGACAGTCCACATGTGAAGAGGCCGATCCACATGTGAAGAGGCCATTCCACATGTGAAGAGGCCAGTCCACATGTGAAGAGGCCAGTCCACATGTGAAGAGGCCAATCCATATGTTAAGAGGCCAGTCCACATGTGAAGAGGACAGTCCACATGTGAAGAGGACAGTCCACATGTGAAGAGGACAGTCCACATGTAAAGAGGCCAGTCCACATGTGAAGAGGCCAATCCACATGTGAAGAGGCCATTCCACATGTGAAGAGGACAGTCCACATGTGAAGAGGCCAGTCCACATGTGAGGAGGCCAGTCCACATGTGAAGAGGCCAGTCCACATGTGAAGAGGACAGTCCACATGTGAAGAGGCCAGTCCACATGTGAGGAGGCCAGTCCACATGTAAAGAGGCCAGTCCACATGTGAAGAGGCCAGTCCACATGTGAAGAGGCCAGTCCACATGTGAAGAGGCCAGTCCACATGTGAAGAGGCCAGTCCTCATGTGAAGAGGCCAGTCCACATGTGAAGAGGCCAGTCCACATGTGAAGAGGACAGTCCACATGTGAAGAGGCCAGTCCACATGTGAGGAGGCCAGTCCACATGTGAAGAGGCCAGTCCACATGTGAAGAGGACAGTCCACATGTGAAGAGGCCAGTCTACATGTGAAGAGGCCAGTCCACATGTGAAGAGGCCAGTCTACATGTGAAGAGGACAGTCCACATGTGAAGAGGCCAGTCCACATGTGAAGAGGCCATTCGACATGTGAAGAGGCCAGTCCACATGTGAAGAGGCCATTCTACATGTGAAGAGGACAGTCCACATGTGAAGAGGCCATTCCACATGTGAAGAGGCCAGTCCACATGTGAAGAGGCCATTCTACATGTGAAGAGGACAGTCCAGATTTGAAGAGGCCTGTCCACATGTGAAGAGGCCATTCTACATGTGAAGAGGACAGTCCACATGTGAAGAGGCCAGTCCACATGTGAAGAGGCCAGTCTACATGTGAAGAGGCCATTCTACATGTGAAGAGGACAGTCCAGATTTGAAGAGGCCATTCCACATGTGAAGAGGCCAGTCCACATGTAAAGAGGCCAGTCCACATGTGAAGAGGCCAGTCCACATGTAAAGAGGCCAGTCCACATGTGAAGAGGCCAGTCCACATGTGAAGAGGCCAGTCCACATGTGAAGAGGCCATTCCACATGTGAAGAGGCCATTCCACATGTGAAGAGGCCAGTCCACATGTGAAGAGGCCAGTCCACATGTGAAGAGGACAGTCCACATGTGAAGAGGCCAGTCCACATGTGAAGAGGCCAGTCCTCATGTGAAGAGGCCAGTCCACATGTGAAGAGGCCAGTCCACATGTGAAGAGGCCATTCCACATGTGAAGAGGCCAGTCCACATGTGAAGAGGCCAGTCCACATGTGAAGAGGCCATTCCACATGTGAAGAGGCCATTGTACATGTGAAGAAGACAGTCCACATGTGAAGAGGCCAGTCCACATGTGAAGAGGCCAGTCCACATGTGAAGAGGCCATTCCACATGTGAAGAGGCCAGTCCACATGTGAAGAGGCCAGTCCACATGTGAAGAGGCCAGTCTACATGTGAAGAGGCCAGTCCACATGTGAAGAGGCCAGTGCACATGTGAAGAGGCCAGTCCACATGTAAAGAGGCCAGTCCACATGTAAAGAGGCCAGTCTACATGTGAAGAGGCCAGTCCTCATGTGAAGAGGCCAGTCCACATGTGAAGAGGCCAGTCCACATGTGAAGAGGCCAGTCCACATGTGAAGAGGCCAGTCCTCATGTAAAGAGGCCAGTCCACATGTGAAGAGGCCAGTCCACATGTGAAGAGGCCATTCCACATGTGAAGAGGCCAGTCCACATGTGAAGAGGCCAGTCCACATGTGAAGAGGCCAGATCTCTTTTTATTCACTGTATTCCCAACGGAGGAAAAGACACGTTCAGGGCGCACTGAGGATCGGGGGACGGAAGGATTTCTCTCTGCGGTCTGCTTCACGCTGTTCATATGTGACTCCTGTGACCTGTCCCTGACCCGTCATGCAGTGCGCCCACTCGCAAAGCAGATGTGTTTTTTTCCACAGTCGAATATTCATTTTCACAATCGAATCTCCATTTTTTTTAAATATTCTAATATATATTTGTATTTAGAATGTTCATTGACAGCCCTAGTAGCTAGTAGGTTTAGGAATCCACAAGCATCAGTGGCAGCTGAACCAAAAAGTTGATGCTTTGATGGAAAATATCGTGATATCGTTATGGCAAATTTTCTTGGAATATCCTGATATAATTTGAGGCCGTATCGCCCACCCCTACGGCTGATCAACCGTTTACTAATACAATGCATTAAAATGACTCTTCCTACAACTGGAGTCCCAAACACTGACACACGGATCCCTCTGAGGACCAACAGCTGACACTCCTGTTAGAAACAGACGCCGAAGAAACCCAACACCGACGAGCTACTGACCGCTGCTATGACAACACTTTTACAGCTGGGTGTCATGTGTCCGAGGCATCGCTGGTATGCAGGTCATGCCCAGGACTCAGGTATCAGGTGGACAAACATGGAAAGCAGGGAGGAAGATATGCTGTGGTAGCAAATCCTCGCCTTGTTTGGTGAAAACTTTAAAAAACGATGCCTCTGACTGCAAAATGAGGACTCTCAGTTCTGTACCAAAATACCTGAAATCCTCACTAATGCTGGAAAACATCTGAAATGTCTTCTCCTGACTGACCCATCAGATCCTCTTATTTCATCTCCTCTCCTCACTGAGTCGAGTCTGGCAACTCTGAGGGTAAAACCTGGAGATAAACTAGGGTAAAAAATGAAATAACAACTACTTTTTAAAAGAAGGGTTAAAAATGTCCTTTACTCAGGTCAGACAAACAAAGACCTCCCATTAATGAGGATACCATGTTTATAAGGTCAAATTAAAGCTCTTCTTTGGACAGTGAAAGCTCCACAATCATGCATCTTCTTTCTGTCTGCAGGGACATTTCAGATCCCTTTAAAACACTTGATGTGTCCCAAAGTATTCTGTAACCTACATAGGTGTTTACAGGTTGTTTTAGGCACTTTGATGATACCTGAATTTCTCTGACACTCCAAAAAAACCTCAATCTATTCATATAAAAACTCCCCGGACCTCAAACTGTCTGGGGCAGACTCCTACCCAGTCTAGCTTTGGAAACATTTTGATGAAACTTGCAGATACCCTGATGCAACTGATGCCACAAGTATCCAAATTAGCAGATGACATCATGTGGCCTTCTGGTCTGAAGCAGGAAAAGTCCTGAGTTTTCCACATGTGCAGGATTTACTGCAGCAGGACGTCGCTTAAATACTTTCCGCTGGTTGGGTGAAATTGCCTGGTATCACTGACGGTATTATGTGGTGAGGACTGCCACATAAACGCTGCTACAGTGTGGTGCATTTGCATCAAGCGCGGCGGCCTCCTTTGACAAACAACTGACCAGGAACAGAGCTAGGGCTGCAGCCTCTCCCCATCTACAAAAAACACACAGGAGGAACATGCAGGCCTGCTAGACTCAGAGCACACATTAATGCAAAACACACACTTGGCAGAAAGTGACAGTATTCTCTCTCTGAGGGATCGCACCTCACCCTGAACTCCAGGTACACACACACACACACGCACACACAGGCTATGCTTGCATCAGCGATGTCAGCCTCAGTCACACATCAGCACTGTCCCGCTGCATCGCTGTGTGTTTGTGTGCGTGTGTAAAATGTGTCAGAGTCTGTGTGTGTGTGTAAAATGTGTCAGAGTCTGTGTGTGTGTGTTGAAGTGAAGCCACTCTTACGAAACAGGGTGGACAGCTAAGATCAACAAATATGAGCGGGTGGAGCAGTGTGTGTAGGGAAGTCCCAGGCACACTGAGGTCACCCACACAGTGTTATTGTTTTTTTTTGTATCTGTTCAGATTCTCCACCAGACCCCGTCAGGCGGGTGGGGTTGAGCTGGGAGACAGGGTGAGGACGGGGTGCAGCTCCATACGGGGTCATGAGGGGGCTTTCTAACAACGAGCAGATGAGAGGACAAAAACAAGAGCCTCTCTGATGAGGAGTTGCTGGTGTCTCAAAAATCTGTTTCAACTTATGAAACAAAGGAGCTAGCTTGCTACATTTTTGTGCATGGACGCCATAGACTGTATTAAAAAATGGACGTAGTATCAGTGATGTCATCCATCTGTGTATGAAGCTCCGTTTTGAAGCTAATTGTCGGCAGGTGCCATATTGGAAAACTACAGTGTTCCTGCCTGTCAATCAAGGCAGCCATGCCCTTATTTGGGCATAACTCGTACATTTAATATCTTCAAAAATCATTCAAAAAATAAATAAATAAAAATAATAGCAGTGTGTGTTGATAGAGAAATGAGCTATTCAGACCTAAACTCATTTTTTGAACCAGGCTGTAAACATGTTTTATTTCTGCTGTAAAGATCGTCTTCTTTGAATGGATGTGTATGTGGTTTCCTGCGTTTCTGCAGCCAGCCTCTAGTGGACACTCACTGAACTGCAGTTTTTAGCATTTCCAAATGGCTTCATATTTTAAGAGCGGAGCACTATGTTGATAATTCACAGGATGCTTCGAGCACCTGGATGCCCAATTTAGGGAAGTGTTACTGTCCACCTAACTATTACATTAAATATTCTAACTATTCTGTATCTACTTTATTCTTATCAATTTTAATTCAGTTTACTATAGTATTTAATTTTATTTATCTTAGTTATTTTATTTATCTTAGTTTTTATTTTATTTTAATCATCTTAGATATTCTATTTAATTCTATTTATCTTAGTTATTTTATTTAATTTCAATTATCTAAGATATTCTATTTAATTTTATTTATCTTAGTTATTTAATTTTATTTTAATTATCTAAGATATTCTATTTAATTTTATTTATCTTAGTTATTTAATTTTATTTTAATTATCTAAGATATTCTATTTAATTTTATTTATCTTTGTTATTTTATTTTAATTATCTTAGATATTCTATTTAATTTTATTTATCTTAGTAATTTTATTTTATTTTAATTATCTTAGATATTCTATTTAATTTTATTTGTCTTAGTTATTTTATTTCATCTATCTTAGTTATTTTAATATTTTACTTAAACTAGTTCTTTTATTTTATTTTGTTGGTATTTATATTTTGTTGCATTCCTTCTTTCTATTCATATTTTGACTTTCTTTCATTCTTACATACTGTTTATAAGAGCATACTGTAATAACTGAATTTCCTCCCCTGGATAAATTAAGTATTTCTGATTCTAACATCCCATCATGGTTTGCAGCTACATGCCCTGGTCCTTCAGCTGCCAATGCTCCATCTATGTTATCAGCCTCCTTCTGCTGTTTGCTGCTGCAGAGGCACTGTAGGACACACAGTTCCTGAAAGCATTTCATTCCATGAGCCAAAAAACAAAAGCACATTTCAGCTCCATCAGATTCCTTCTCAGTTAAGAAATCGTGAAGGGTCCAGTGAAGTCCCTCTGCACATCTGCCGTCATTAGCTTGTTATGCTGATACGTCTCACAGGCCAAAAACACCAAACCAGCAAATACATTTCAACACACAAAAATGTTGCGGTCCCAGTCAAGAGTTGTGCAATGTCACAGGGAGCTTTTAATGTTGGTGATAAAGTTCAACCAATCAAAAAAGATCACACCCCGAGGCAGCTTCCCCGGCCAAATACAACAATGCAACAACTCAAGCTTCACACTGGCTCTGACTCCACTTTCTGTCAGTGCTGTTTGGAGAAACATTCAGCCTGCAAGAATCATCTGAATATTTGGTGTTGCTTCAAATTCATACAATCAGATCACTCCTGTTTTGAAGGACTGCACCAAACTTTTGTCCAAAACAGGTCCGAAAATCATCAAGGGTGCACTCAAAAATGTCCAAAAACCTGAGGGGACATCTGTATGTCTTTGGTCTTGAACAACCATCTTTTTAAAAGCTACAGAATCCAATTCCTCCGTCACATTATGCAGCAATTTGTCAACATTATTAGCAATGTCAACTTCATCCAGCTAGCATTGTTGTAGAACTCATAATCTGGTTTACAAGCTCTGCTGTATGAAACCAAGAAACTGGTGTGCATGCATTACAGCAGTGGTTCTCAAAGTAAGGTCCTCGGACTACTGGGGGTCTGCAAACCATAGCTTTGGGGTCTGTGAAGTAATTATAATACATTTCTAATCAATTATAAAATTGTGCTGTGTCATTACAAACAGCATATATACAGATGAGGACCATTTGCACCAATGAAACCAGCATATTGTGCCCATTACTCCCACCCTAGTTAGCTTTGGGCCAATAGAAACTGAGATGATTGTGACACTCACATCAATCAGTCACGTATCACTCATTCACTCATCACTTCACACTGTTCCTGCTACTACTTAGCTTTGCTTACTAGCTCCCAAGCATGGAGCCATTTCTAAATCAGTTCACATCTTCAAGTGATGCTAAGTCAAAGCTAGCTAAACTAAGAGAATATGACGACAAGTATATAGAGTTTGGTTTTATTGGGAACAGTGATGGGAGACCAAAATGCATCATGTGTCTTCAGATGCTAGCGAACGAAGCTATGAAGCCAGCCAAGCTAAAGCGACCACAACTTCAGAGAAAGTGCAGAAGGCTTCTTATTTAGTGGCTCAAAGGTATACGCCAGTCTTGCTACTGTTAATTTTCCAAAAGCTTTTAAGATCAATTACTTGAAAAGTATAAATGCTGTCATGTTGAGTCCACAAGGAATAAAATGACCCTCTGTTTTAAAGCATACAAGTGGTATTTACTTGATTCAAATTGAAGTGTCATCTGTTTATCACTATGGAACAGGTCTGAAGTATTTGCATTGATAAGTTTTACAATACAAACAGTTCCAAGGGCATCTAAGAGTGCAAATGGTAGTTAGCATGTTCTTAATCTATGTTACAATTATGAGGGGGGAAAATGTTCTCACCTGTAAGGGGTCCCTGGCCCCAAAAGGTCTGAGAACCCCTGCGTTACAGCACGATTAAATCCGAGGCTGCTCTGAACTCTACGCTACGCCTGGTAGCATGCCGCTAGCTACTGAGTGGCATGCCGGTATAGAGAACGTCAGCTGCCACTAGTTTAGGAACGATGTCCAGGCTGTTCTAAGACAAGAAAAGAAGCTCTGGTTCTTCCATTTCAGTCTCATTGTGGGTATAAATGTTAGCTAGCAGAGCTTTATAAAGACTCTCATGTCATCTATAATGTGTTCTCCTGGTGTGACTGTTACAAGGTAATCCACCACTAGTGTTGCAAAAGGCAGAGACGGTTTCTTTTAATACATTTTATCATCAAACTGAGCAATAAAGCACAGAAATGTTCAATAAACTTGTTTTGAACGTCTGAACTTCAAAGTGTTTTTTGTTTACCACCCAAATGTAATATTTAGGTCTCAGCCCTGCTGCCACCCCCCTCTGACCACACACACACACACACACCGCCAACATGTGGCAGACAATAGCTTCTCCTCCCAGTCACTACACAGGCCGGCCCTCCTTGTTTTCCCTCCTTGTGGGCCACGACTTAGACATTGATCTGCTGCAAAGCACCATGGGAGCTGGTAGCGAGCGGTGCTAAACACTCACAGTCATTGGTCCCTGATTGCTGTCTGATCCTGTGAGGTCACCCGGGGGTTACCTCCTGTGTGATTGGCCCGCAGTGAGACAAGGAGGGAGTGATTGACAGGTGGGAGAGCCAATGGGCTGCCTGAAGAGAGGACGCAGACCAATGGAGGGCAGGAGGGAGAAAAAAAGGGGCGAGGCGGGTTAGGAGGTGAGCCGGGGCCTCTGAGGGATTAACACGGTCTGACAGGCTGGCCGGGACAAACACTCACACACACACACACACTCACACACACACTCACACACACACTCACACACACACTCACACACACTCATGCAGCTTTTAGGGCGGGCTGCTCTGCTGAGCACACACAATACACTGCTTGTTTTAGAACAAGAGGAAAGAGAGAAAAGAGAGATAAGAGAGAGGCCAAATCACGGAGAAGGAATGTGAGCAGAGTGCAGAGCGAGAGCGAGATTACGAACCACAGGTGCTTCCCAACTCATGTGAAACTCCCGCTGAGGCTCTAATGTGAATTCCATGACTCCTCCATGACTTCTCTTAATTGTCCTTCCTCTTTGAAGAGTCTGGACTCCTTCCAAGTTTTCCTCTGAAAGCTGAAACTCCTCAAAGGAAAACATATTCCACCGCAAAATCCCCCCAATTTCCACAGAGCATCGATCCCATTACCTGACCTTCTCCGTCTGGAATCCTCCATTCCAAACTCCATTTGCATTCCAGGAATTCCCGGCCCCAGCAGGGACCATGAAACCTGTGACATATTACCCATTTGGATCCTGAAAACCCACACACACCCACCACCCACTCACGGAGAGCATGCTGATGTGTTGCACTGGACTGCTTAGGGAGGCTTCTTTAAGGCCTGCTTTACATTTTATTGATCACATCTCGGCGGCCCGTCCCGGAGAATTAACTGCCTCCACAGCGTTGCACGGCTTCTGCAAGACCGGCCGAGTTTAATTCAAGGCTTAAAGAACCTCTACATTTAAGTAGCAATCAATTACCTGATGCAGTCGCCACCTAAACAAACGTGTGAATAAAAACTGAGGGTTACTAGAGTTCACCGTTTATACTGGGAGGACTTCACGTTCAATTTGAAGGCGATCAGTTTGAGCAGAATTAATTTCAGGTTCCCAAAGGCCTCATGAATGAGTGTTTGGGATACACTTCTGTTGCTGTTTCACGGCGGCTGCCAACTAAATCCCGTGTTATTGTTTCTCTGATCTCCTCGTCATGATGCAAAGGCACTGAAGTGGATCATGCTGGGCTTATGTTTTTTTAAATGGCATATTTGCAAATGCAGGTCAAAGACAAGTTGCTGCGTTTTACACACAAAAAGGACAAAATACTGTATTTATATTTCAGTCTGTTGACTGCAGATGGACATTAAAGCCAGCTAAAGAAGGCTGCTAACATCATTTATGCAAACGTGATGTGATTTTTAGCCTCTCCTCTATTAGCACCAAGAAATGTGCATCATCAACCCCCCGCTGTCTGCTCCATCTCAAGGTCACAGAGCGTTTCATGCTGATGACACTCCAATGCTAACACGCCCACAGACTTCTGCAGCGCTTTGTAGTTTGCAAGCAGCAACCTCCGGTTTTAAAATATGAAGCCCATGCTGAAGTGCTGAAAACTGCAGTTCATTGAGCGTCCACTAGAGGCTGGCTGCAGAAACACAAGATACCACATACACACCCATTCAAAGAAGACGATCTTTACAGCAGAAATAAACATGTTTACAGCCTGGTTCAAGAAACAGTTGAGGTCTGAATACCTCATTTCTCTCTCGGCACACACTACTAAATGTACAAGTTATGCCCAAATAAGGGCATGCCTGACTTGATTGACAGGCAGGCCCCCTGTAGCTGTTAGCGAAAAGGCTAAAGGCCCGCCACTTTACCTCACACTAGCTCGGACGAAGCTAGGTTGAGTTCAGCATTTCCAATATGGCACCCGCCGACGATCTGCTTCAAAAACAGCGCTCCGGGAACAGATGGGTGACGTCACAGATACTACGTCCATTTATTATACAGTGTATGGTTGAACCACGGTCATCTATCACCAGACTGATTCAATCCCTGTTCATAACAGCAAAGGTAATGTCAAAGAGACAGGAATGCAAATATTTTTTATTTCCACCAATGAAAGTTTGAGCATGGCATCAGTCATAACTACTAAAAAACAATACTAAGTCACGACCAGGTTTGAGCAGACGCAAAATTTCACAGCACTTGTGTGTAGCTGTTAGCTCCAGTGTTTTTGAATGTTGTGTAACTAAATTCTAACTAATTCATAAGTAGCTGTGCAGATACTCCAAACATCTCTCATCACTGCTGTGCAATCACTCTTCCTGGGGTGTGCTGAATATCCAACTCGGTCTCAGCAGATGTGTGTCTAACATGAGTCTGGTCCTGCTGGAGGTTTCTGCCTGTTAAAGGAAGTTTGTAGTGTTGGCTCAGGCTTGGACCAGCTCTTGGTTATGGAGCTATAGGCTTAAACTGCAGAGGGAACTGACACACTGGGATCCTATCTCTCCCCTCTCCCTGTCCCATTAAAGTCCCTGAGCTCCCTTGTCTCGTAGGTTCCTCCTGCTGTGGGCGTCCCAGACTCCAGCCGCTACAACTACTACTATCCATCTCACCACTATCATCTCTCTCTCTCTTCATCTCCCTCTATCCCCCTCTCCAACACAGTCTCAGCAGATGTGTGTCTAACATGAGTCTGGTCCTGCTGGAGGTTTCTGCCTGTTAAAGGAAGTTTGTCCTTGCCACTGTAACTTGCTAAATGCTGCAAAGTGCTCTGCTCATGGTGGATTAAGATGAGATCAGACTGAGTCCTGTCTGTAAGACGGGACTGGATCTTATCCGGTCTTGATGTTGGGTCTTTGTTAATAATAGAACATAGAGTACGGTCTAGACCTGCTGCTCGGTTTTTAAACATCCTGATACAGACTGTCTCACCTGCACAGTGAATCACTCTCCAGGAGGATAAGATGAACTTCCTCACGTGCTAAGAAAAATTACACAGGAGGTGATAAATATCCTGGCTGTCCCGTGTGACCCCCATCCTTCTCTTTAACAGGCAGCAGCCAATAGAGCGAGCCGGCTGCTTTAATTGAAGCTACTACAGTGAGCGATGTGGCGAGACACAGATTGGGTACAGTTCAATATTTTTATCTCTAAAAACAGGCGGAGGAAACACAACAGCTTGTGTTAGAGACACAAATTTAACAGAACTGGGCTGCAAGGTCAGATGATATCAGTCCATGTGTGTTTATGAGTGTATTCCTCATGTGTGTGTGTCACATATGTGCGACAGAGCTGGGTCATAACTCTGCCGGACAGGCCAATAAGTCTCCATCCCGTCCCCCTTGCTTCATAATGAACCTCCGTGTCGCGATTACTCACACGTACACACTAACGCACAAACTGTTTGGCCATGAAATGTGACATCCAGCATATTTACAGCTTGGCAGAGGATAGCGGCGGCAAGGAGGACACAGGTGGACACAAGCTGAGCTCACATTGTCCCACGTCTGCAGAGAGTTAGAGGGAGGCTGGAGCAGGTGGGAGGAACTGGGACCGGAGCGTCTCGGTGCATCTGAGGTCAGATTAACGAGTGCAGGAGAATGTATGTGTAGCTGGTGTAGCTCTGCACCAACCACTGTGTGTTTACCTTCATCCAGAGAGCTGATAAAGCTGCTTTCTATTTACATCCAACTGAGCCGTCGCCAGTTTTCACACAGAGAGCTATTCCAGCGTCATTCTTCAAACTCTACTCCCCTCAGACCGAACTCCACCAGGAGATATGAGAGAGTTAAAACACGGCAGCTGTGTTTGCGGTCTCCTCACAGCCACAGTTTTAGACGTTCATAATAGACCTCATTTGCACTCAGGACGCGGCTCGAGACGCCGTCTAGGACGGAAAAGTGGAAGATGCATCTGATCCAAGATGTCTCTTTTTCTCTCTGTGAATCTGAATCAGAAAGGGAAAGAGGAAGAATAGCCTCTCACAGGGTCTCTTTCATGATAACGTCAGCTGAAGTGACACTCTCTTTCTCCCTGTTTCTTTAAAGTGAAGGAGGAAGTTTCAGAGCAAGCGATGCTACAGGAGGAGCACAAGATGACTGAGGAGAGAGAGGGAGAGACTATAAAGCTTGTGTCTGGCTGGCAGTACATAAATGTGAGTCCTCCAGGAGCTGAGTTTAGAGAAACGTGTCAGGGAGCTGGAAGAGTAAGGTTTGCAACTGGGTACAATAAAGAGACTTTTCAGTGCATCACCGACAATCACCACCTTTTAGATGTTTTACAACCAACCTACTTCTGAACACGGTCTCTTTACAGATATACAATCAA
Organism: Notolabrus celidotus; assembly: GCF_009762535.1. Taxonomy (NCBI): domain Eukaryota; kingdom Metazoa; phylum Chordata; class Actinopteri; order Labriformes; family Labridae; genus Notolabrus; species Notolabrus celidotus. The sequence goes on from NC_048284.1 coordinate 3,608,392, forward strand.
TTACATTAAACTAACCTGAAAAGATCAATCTGATTTATTCCTGTGTGTTGATTTAACGCCCAAACAAATGGCCTACAAGGTTTGGGCATCTCTGCACTTGTACCAGTGTTTGTGTCTGCTCATCAAGTGGCCTTAAGGCTGATTTATACTTCTGCGTCTCCCCTACGCAGCAGGGGCTGACGCGGACATGAGCCCCACATACTTGTGCGTCGGTGTGTCTGTGTCGCGCAGCAATTCTCCGCCGAAACGCCTGAGGGCAGTGTGGTCTCTCTGATAGCCGGCCGCCTGCTTCCGGTCCCGCTACGATCTCTGTTTACTTTTCCACAGAGATTCAGAGCGTGTTCTGTTAATCTACAGCTGATACATGTTGCTGTTTATCATACAGACATGATTACATGAAGAATAGAGAGGAGGAGATGAAATACACGGCCGATGTGCGGCCGATGTCCGGGATCCAGGAAGTGTTGTAAATGCGGGAAAGACAAAGCCGCCGAGCGGACCAATCACAGAGCTTGCGGTCTGCGTCGGCTCTACGGGGAGTTACATTTTGGAGGAGGTGCACGTCAGCTACGTGCGTAGGCCACGGCGTAGGTACGGGAGCTACGTGGACCCCCGGCGTTGATTCAACGCAGAAGTATAAATCAGCCTTTACCCGGCCCTCTAAGGACATGTCAGGGCCCAAGCCACTTTTTTTGGGGATCAGTCTTCAAATAATCTTACATGATCATGTTTGAAGATTATTTTGCTTCAAACACGTACTTACTTCAGACGCATTATTTATTTTCAGAGAAATATATCGTCAATACTGCGCTAAATGGGCTTCTTAATACACCCAATGTGCTCATCTATCATATATATTCACTCTCAACCACATTTCCTTGAAGAAGGTAGAACAAGATGATATTTGAGTCAGCATCCAGGTGCATGCAGCCTTCCTTTTCCTTGTCCTGTAAAAAGACTAACACCGCTCTTTGAGAAGACTCTGATCCTTCCAGTTAACATCATAAAGCCCATTTAGCACAGTATGGAGGATTTATTTCTATGTAAATGAACAATGCGTCTGAAGAAGGTGTTTGAATAGACAGGATCTCAATACGGTTGGAAACAGATCTTTCAGAAGTCTAGTCAAAAGACAAACTTTGACAGTTTAAAAAAAGAAGATTTTCAAACATGATAAAGACTATTTGACGATGATGTGTTAGTAGAGAATTGCACCTTGCATTGTTTTAGGCACGGCAGGCTACTAGCAAAGGAGCAACATAGCACAGGCCAGTTTTTGATCTTGTGTCATTCTCAGTTTCTCTGCAAAAATTCATGTTGATAGTTTGGTGCTCTTTGAAATTCAGTCGAGCTTTATCTACCTTAAAAAAAAAGTAATGGGGTGGGCGTGGTCTTAGCCTAGTTGTTAAGTTGTGTGCCCTTGTAGCGGGTGGCGCGGGTTCAACTCCAGCCTGCAGCGTCCTTCCTGCATGTCAACCCCCCCCCCCCCCCCCCCCCACTCTCTCCCAGTTTCCTACACTATCCACTGTCCTCTCTAAAAATAAAAGGTGTAAAAAGCCCAAAAAATACAACTTAAAAAAACATATATATATATCTGTATATATTGGGGTTCCCGTGGCACAGCGGTCTAAGTGCGCCCAATATACAGAGGCCGTAGTCCTCGTTGCAGAGGTCGCTGGCCTTGACCATTTGCTGCATGTCTTCCCCCGCCTCCTCCTCCCCACATTTCCTCTCTCTCTTCAGTTGTCCTGTCAATAAAAGGTGAAAAAGCCCCAAAATATAACTGTCTGCACAAATACATGTTGAACAATTACTTTCATGAAAGTTGCTGCATCACAAAAAAGGAAAAAGTGGTCACAGTATGTCTAACAACGCCACGCCTGGAAAACACCACTTTAGTTTTAGCTTCATGTTGCAGCTACAACAAACTAGCATCAAGCTAATTTCCCTCAAAGGTATGCCAACAACTGTGACACGGAGTTACCTTTCAGGGGAGCTGAATGGCAGCACAGGCTTGATTTGGATGTAGCCTGGGAAAACCAAAAAGGGACTTTAATCACACCCATGATCTGATAATTATGGTGTAAATGGGGCCCGAGCTGAAGTGGGATCCTCCTCAGGGCCTGGAGAATCACGGCACATAAAAAACTGCGACACCTCGACGCACTCAGCCCACTCACCTGCTACTCTGAGAGCAGCAGAGTCAGTCAACACCGCTCACTTCAAGCTCAGAGCTGAACCGTCAAACATCTGATGATGATGGTGATTTATTAAGAAAGACTGCAAACACAACTCTTATCTCTGCAGAGTGAAAACACTGAAACGTACACACACATGCCTGTCAGCTGCAGAGTGTGTGTGTGTGTGTGTGAGTGTGTGAGAGAGAGAGAGGCCTCTTTAGCTGAGCTCCTGTACAACCACAACAAGTGTTATCATAGCAATGCAGCCAGCTAGCAGCTACATGACATGATGAGAGTGAGACGGAGGGAGGGAGGGAGGGCTGATGAACACACACACACACACACACGGGGACAATGCAAACACAGAGCCATTTCTGTGTGTGTGCATTTGTGTGTGTGCAGGACCTCGTGGTATTGTGGTTGTAGCTGAGGCCAGCACATTTGTTCACCAGGCCTTCACCGTGCTGCTGCCAAACATGCTGCTACGACCGCCAGCAAACAACGACACACACACACCGAGCTGATACTGACCTTTCACTTCAAATCACACAACAGCCTTTATTCCTACCAATAACAGTCGTTTCTTATCAACTCTGCATCTTGTTGTTTTATTAAGAGGGGGTTGTATGAGGGTACCTAACATCAGTAAGTGTACGACATACAGAAGATAACACTACATGCTATATATCCAACATCAGACTACCCTTTCTACCAGCACCGTGTCTCACTCTGCACAACAGGTCGTGTTCCTCGTGACCTCGTCTGCAGCACTTCAAAACACATAAACCATCACTGCTGACACGACTGATGCAACATTTAGTCTTTACAAAAAGAGAAATGTGAAACATGCTGCAGTTCCAGCTTTGTACATGCATGTCTGTTGAAGTTATATGTTTTGTTTTGTATCATTAGTAAGACAAAAATAAGCCAAGATGTCAACTAGAGCTAGAAGAAATACACAACAGTAGAGTGGAGATCCAAAACAATCAAACATCAGACTTCCACCAGCTCTGTGCTCTCTCGTCCGTCAACACCACTGCTGTGTTTCAAGTAAACAACCCGTTCATATGAAGACAGAATTGACATTTGTGTCTCCAAATTTGTCTGAAGAGGTTAAACTGTCATTTCTAGGTCATTACATCCTAAGGAGTAGGGCCCATCTATCTACTTCTGGTGAGTCTCAGCTTCACTGTAAACAGAGGCTTCACTCTGGCTTCCTTCAGCGGTATGAACCTGAAACAGGAACTGATGTTCTTGTAATCAACGGGTCTTACGTTTGCTGAAGATAGCTTGTAGGTGGATGAATGTTGACTCGTTAAAGTAAAGAATACAGATTAAGTTTAACATGGGACTTCCACCAGATCAGTGTCAAATCCGCTGTAGTCTGGCCCCATGCTCTCTCGTCCGTAAACACCCACCGGTTGTGTTTCAGATCTGAGCACAGAGCAAGACCGCTGGACAGCTGAAGTCATGTGACCGTGGTTTTCCTACAGTAATCACTGAATCAAGGATTCTCCTCCTCCTCCTCTCCTCATCCATGTTGTCTTTCTGGTCCTCTGAAAACCTCTGACCTGTTGACTCCAGGCCCGGCTCCGCTCATCATGACTTTGGTTTGTTGTTGTAGTTAAGTGAAATACGATCTGGTGATAACACAGAGTGTTTAATTCTGAAAATTAACCAGATGTTTTCATTTTGTTTTGGTGAAACCTGACTTCCTGTCCCGCTCCATCTGCTCTGTTGAGATTGATGCGTCGTGCTCCGGCTACTCGACAATGGAAGTCTTGGGGTGCCGTTGGCCTAGCGGTCTGAGCGCGTTTCATATACAGAGGCTATAGCCCTCGTCTCAGAGGGCGCAGGTGCGATTCCAGTCTCGACCATTTGCTGATGTTCTCCCCAACTCTCTACTCCCCACATTTCCTGGCTCTCTCCAACTGTCCGGTCCATTAAAGGCGAAAATGCCCAAAAAATAGTCTTGCGTATCTTATCAGATCAGATCAGCTGGTACTCAACGGAGTGGATCCAGTGGAAGTTAACACATTGCTAGAAGCATATCAGATCCGGAGCCATGATGGATCAGAGACGGACCGAACACAGATCTGGGGTTGACAACATGGATGAGGAGTGGAGGAGGAGAATCCTTGATTCAGTGACTCCATGACATGACTCCAGCTTTCCGTTGGTCTTGCTCCAGACACAGATCTGGTGGAAGTCCGACGTAAGTCTTCGACAGTGGTCTTTTCCTTCCTCCTCTTCTACTTCTAATAGCCGGGCACATGAGAAGTAGCACATCTTTTAAAAAGGCTAACAAGTTCAACACCTGTGATATGCATTAACCCCACACATCTGGAGGAAACAGATACAAGGAGAAAGCTCTCTGATAATCAATGCCCATACATGATCAATGATGCCAAACAAAGCAGTCCGAACATGCTAACAATAGATCTGGTTCCACAGGCACAGAGATGTAGTCGTCTGGAGCGCTGGGATCTGGAAACGTCTGGTAAAATAAAATAAAATCTGATCACACATCAGTCTGAAAACAACCGCGTCACTCCACCTACAACCACAGGAAACACACTATCTCCACACAACACACGCTTCCTGAGGGCTTCCTGCTTCCTCTGCCGTAGGAACAAGGAGGGAGGGGCCGCTGATGTAACCGTGAGTCTGTCTGCACGCTGCGGTCACCTAGGAAGAAGTCGGAGACTCGGATACACGCTTCTTGCGAGTGAAATATGCATACCTGTACTTTATAGTCATGTAGTTGCAAAGTTAACTCCTGTGTCTTTAAGTTCAGGATGTCTTGACAAGAGTGAGCAAGGAACAAGTGAACTTGCGTGACGTGTTGCAGTATGAAAGTAAATAATTGCTTTCTTTCCTTCTGTTTTTGTTTCCCCACAAGGAGCAAAAACAACAAACCTTCAGGCTACATCCACACTAATAAGTTTTCATGTGAAGGCGTGGAACTTCTACTATATTTAAACCTCTCGTCTGCAGCACTTTAGAGTTTCAGAGCTCCTCTAAGTGAGACTTTTCAAGACGACTGACCCAGTTTGAGTTTCTAAACTCACAAACATTTGCAAGTTTTGCGAGTCCTGACAATCCTGACACATGGACATTTTCCAGGAGAAATATAACACATCGGCCTGCAGTGATTAACTCGAACAAACAACAAGACACTGCTGTTCTTATTGTTCAGGCTTCTGCTGTTGAACATTAAAGTGGTTGCATGTTTTATTGCTGCTTCTTGCAACATGCATAAAAGGCAAGGGTGGACCGGACAAGGATCTGGTGGAATTTGGCCGTCAGAGTAACCCTCACATCGTCATCCTCTACATCCTTGCAATGCTGAGCTACGTCTTTCACAAGCAGCCATCCTGATATCCGCTCATCAAGCACTCACTCTGCAGGGTTAGTGCATCAAGCTAAGCACAATGGTATGCAGGATCCTCCTCCACACCTCTTCAGGCAGTTTGTCATTCACACAGGTTACACGAGTTGTCACACTTCACCCTCACATGTGTCATTTTGTCACGTCATGCTGTAGTAAGAAGTAAAGCTGGCTCTACAGTTACTGCTGCAGGTTTCACAGATGTTTCTAAAACACTTAAAGACTAGGCTGGAGTCAAAACAAAGTACATGATGAGAAAAACCAGCGTCTGAAAAGTTGCAAATCTATAAATAAGCAACACATGAGCGAGGGATTTAATCAGGAAGAGTAAGCATTGTAAAATGGGAAGTGTGATGTCAGCACACTATCACTCTGTGTTAACCCTTTACTACAGAAGAGGATAAGGGCCACTGGGGGAAAAAAATTACTGTGCAATTTTTTTTTTTTATTCTAAGATTAAATCGGAATTCTGACATTATATCGGAATACTCAGATTAAAGTCAGAATTCTGAGATTAAAGTCAGAATTCTGAGATTAAAGTCAGAATTCTGAGATTAAATCACAATTATGACATTAAATGGGACCTCTGAGATTTAAATTGAATTCTAAAATTAAATCGGACTTCTGGGATTAAAGTCAGACTTCAGACTGTAAATCGGAATCCTGAGAAGAAAGACAGAATTCCTAGATTAAAGTCAGAATTCTTAGATTAATCTAGAATTATGAGATTAAATCAGAATTATGAGATTTAAGTAGAATTCTGAGATTAAATCAGAATTATGGGATTTAAGTAGAATTCTGAGATTGAGGCGGAATTCTGAGATTAAATCAGAATTTTGGGATTAAAGTCAGAATTCTGAGATTAAATCAGAATTATGACATTAAATTGGACCTCTGAGATTTAAATTGAATTCTAAGATTAAATCAGACATCTGGGATTAAAGTCAGACATCTGACAGTAAATTGGAATTCTGAGATTAAATCGGAATTCTGAGATTAAATCTGGATTCTGAGATTCAAGTCGAACTCTGAGTTTAAATCGGAATCCTGTGAAAAAAGTCAGAATACTGAGATCAAAGTCAGAATTCTGAGATTAAATCAGAATTATGAAATTAAATTGGACCTCTGAGATTTAAATTGAATTCTAAAATTAAATCAGACTTCTGAGATTAAAGTCAGACTTCAGACAGTAAATCGGAATCCTGAGAAAAAACAGAATTCTTAGATTAAAGTCAGAATTCTTGGATTAATCTAGAATTCTGAGATGAAATCCGAATTCTGAGAAAGTCGGAATTCTGAGATTAAATCGGACTTCTGAGATTAAAGTCAGAATTCTGAGATTAAGTTGGAATTCTGAGATTAATTCGGAATACTACGATTAAAGTCAGACATCTGGGATTAAAGTCAGACTTCTGACAGTAAATTGGAATTCTGAGATTAAATCGGAATTCTGAGATTAAATCTGGATTCTGAGATTCAAGTCGAACTCTGAGCTTAAATCGGAATCCTGTGAAAAAAGTCAGAATACTGAGATCAAAGTCAGAATTCTGAGATTAAAGTCAGAATTCTGAGATTAAAGTCAGAATTCTTGGATTAATCTAGAATTCTGAGATGAAATCCGAATTCTGAGAAAGTCGGAATTCTGAGATTAAATCGGACTTCTGAGATTAAAGTCAGAATTCTGAGATTAAATCCGAATTTGGGGATTAAAGTCAGAATTCTGAGATCAAGTTGGAATTCTGAGATTAATTCGGAATACTACGATTAAAGTCAGAATTATGAGATTAAATCGGAATTATGACAGTAAATCGGAGTTCTGAGATTAAATCGAAATTCTAAGATTAAATCAGACATCTGGCATTAAAGTCAGACTTCTGACAGTAAATCGGAACTCTAAGATTAAATCGGAATTCTAAGATTAAATCTGGATTCTGAGATTCAAGTCGAATTCTGAGTTTAAATCGGAATCCTGTGAAAAAAGTGAGAATTCTGAGATTAAAGTCAGAATTCTGAGATTAAAACGGAATTCCGAGCAAAAAATGAGAATTCTGACTTTAATCTAGGAAGAAAAAAATACAGCACCTTCATTTTTTTTCCAGTGTCCCTAATCCTCTTCCGTACTCTTCTGTGTTCGAGCTCGTTTGTCTAACAGCAGCCGAACTGGATTGAAAGTATGTTACCTGACATAATATCATCTTCAACTCCAGCTCTGCTTTAAAAGGTCTATTTCAAGACCTGTATTCTTTTTTAATGCCTCAAATTTAGATCTAATACTTCTCTCTCTTTGTAAGCCCCTGCAGACACCCAGACACTCCGGCATCCTCTAAGTCTGTAATCTACAGCCTGACACGCAATCAAGACACAGCAGGAATGTATAAGCAAAGTTGGCACTTGGGGATCTTAAGAGGTTGGCGTTTATTGGAGAAGTAGGACTGGTTTGGAGGCTGGATCAATCCAGAACTGTGTGGACAATTCCAGTTTTAAATCATAAGCCTCTCTGGACTCGCTCTTAAAAAAAGGGAAATAAATCCTTATGTTAGCGCTGCAGTGAAGGGGCTTTAAAACTGAACTCGCCTGCAGCATGAGAATCACAGGTACAGATCTGACTCTCACCTAAACTCAGATCTTTCCGTGATGAAGAGACGCAGCCAGGTTTTTATGATTCAGCATTCATCGTCTGAGAGAAATCACACATGCAGAGGCGGTGACCTTGTCGTTTTACTGAAACATCAAACTGCAACTACCGGGGAACATAACAGACATCAGAGCTGCCTCTTTAACAACAATGCTACATATAATTACCGGCTTACATGGAGCTACCTGCTAATTACAACACTTCCTGCTTCGGTGCAGAGTCTCCTCGTCCTGTACAGTGTGTGTCAGTAGATACTGTTATATAGAAATGTGCCTGACGTGTTTGTTTGTGATTCCTGAGCATATAAATAAAATACACAAACTGTAAGATTCCTTCAGAAACTCTCTTTTCACGTCCCTCCGTCGTGGCTTTGAGATCCAGTGTGACTGTAACTCTCTGGAAGTTATATTTAGGTACGATCCTGACAACAACTTCTCGGTTGCGCGCAGCTTTCCAGGCACAAGGAGAATACTGGATATCAGCTGTCGACGATCAAACTCTCTCACACACATGAATCACATTTTGAGGTGGGGAGGATTTCTGTGGATGCTGCTGCAGCCTTCGAATCCCAGAGAGGTGCAGAGCTTCTCTTCAAACAGGACTCAGAGTATCATCATTATTATGAGTGGGACATGCAGAGTTATTACATGCTAACAGATTGAGCGGGCAACTTCTCACTCGAAAGACGTCCAGTTCAGAAGCATGGTCTAAGACAATAGGCTTTGCATCACATAGAAATGCAGGAACCGAATATTTAACAACATTTTAAGGTATGGGGAAATTATGACGTCTTATTTAAACCACTTCAAATGTGCATAAGGCAACTGTTCACACTGTTTTAATAAGACAGAGCTCTGTAGGAGTGATATTTAAGCACTGCAGAACTCCTATAGCTAGCATACATATGTGTAGCATCCAACATGTGTTGTGTACCTTCAAAAGCAGCGATCTTCTTTAAAAATTTGAAGAGTTAATGTGAATATTATCTCATTTTAAAAGTACATGTTTTCACCAGTGCGTGGTTGTAATACAGTATTCCTGCCAGACGGTGGCTAAAGAGCGTCTTAAAGCTGTTTGCTAACCGTGTTTAGCAACAGGAGAAGAAGAGTGCTAACTAGCGATGTCCCGATCAGCTTTTTCGGCCCCCGATCCAATTTTTTAATACTGAATATTTGCCGATACCGAGTCCCGATTCCATACTTGTGTTTGCTTAGATAATAGTTGCACAAGAGGTCAGAGAGTTGAGCTGCACACTGTTTTGTTTTTTTTACCTTAGTAAAGGCTGATTTATACTTCTGCGTCGAATCGACGGCGTACCCTAAGCCGGGGGTCCACGTAGCTCCCGTACCTACGCAGAGGCATATGTAGGTAGCTGACGTGCACCTGCTCCAAAATGTAACTACCCATAGAGCCGACGCGGACCGCAAACCCTGTGATTGGTCCGCTTGGCAGCATTGTCTTTCCCGCATTTACAGCACTTCCTGGATCCCGGACATCGGCCGTGTGTTTCGTCTCCTCCTCTCTATTCTTCATGTAATCATGTCTGTATGATAAACAGCAACATGTATCAGCTGTAGATTAACATAACACGCTCTGAATCGATGTGGAAAAGTAAACAGAGATCGTAGCGGGGCCGGAAGCAGGCGACCGGCTATCAGAGAGACCACACTGCCCTCAGGCGTTTCGGTGGAGAATTGCTGCGCGACACGGACACACCGACGCACAAGTATGTGGTGCTCATGTCCGCGACAGCCCCTGCTGCGTAGGGGAGACGCAGAAGTATAAATCAGCCTTTAGACGGAGTCCTGGGGAAATGCTACATTCAAATTCATGCTAGTTTTCTGTGACTACCAACCCTAGCTTTCAGCAAACTCCGAACGCTTAGCTACACTTGTGCGTTAGCCTTCAGCTGCAAATTGTGTAAATGATCGGATCAAATGCCGATCACCAATCAATTAAAAAACATCCAGATCGGCTGTGATCTGATAGTTGAGATCAGGATCGGGACATCCCTAGTACACATAAAGGTCCAGACGGACGCTGCAAGTCCCCACTACTTGCAGCACCTTGTCCCGGTGCTGGTTAACACGACTGGTTACATTTACTGTCGAAACCTGCAGCACAACAAGTGTTGTGTCAACTTAACGTTTTAAACCTGCTGTCAGAGAGCTTGGTTATGAATAATCACCGAATAAATGTCAGAGATTATCGGACAGTATTTTAGCTTGAAATGCCCATCCTTAGTTTGTTTGACCATCTATTGCACTCTATTGTATGTCCCTTAACCTCACCTTAAATCAACAGCACATTCAAACTAGCAGCCAGGCGACAGCATCAAGAAGCTTGCAGAGGCTTTCATCTGATGGTCTGCCTGCTTTCACAACAGAGTGAGAACTTCCTGGAAGAAGAGGGGAAACATCTATCATAACCATCACACACAAAACCAAAAACCTAGAACCGTACACCATTCCCAGATTTTTCTGGGGGGTAACTCAGACTTGCAAAACACAAAAGTGAAGCAAAGTAAACTTTCCCTCCACCTTTTCATCCAAATCAAATAAACTGGTGGCGAGATTGAATCTGAATCTCATCCCATGTATTGTGCTCCGTCTTTCAAGCCCGACCCTTTATTGAATTCTGCAAAAATAAGCCCTGAGGCGAGTCCCCACGTGACACGGGGTACCTGTTATGTTATAATAAGCCCCGGCATAAGTTGCACAGCAGGGTTCATTCAGTTTGGGTTGCAAGATTAAAAAGTTTCAGAACCTTTGCTCCAGACTAATCAGCCATCCACTGCTAATCTAATCACACGAATGATCTCACTACCCTCCCTCCCTCCCTCCCTCCCTCCCTCCCTCCCTCCATCTCTCTGACCGTTATGTTAAAATGTAGAACACATTTCTGTTATGATGATTATTTGTGTTGTAAATGAAACTGTAAGTAAAGCACGACTCCATCATGTAAGAGAACGCAGCATGATTCATTCAGCTGCACTCAGGAGGAGCGGTCTAGACGGTGTGAAGGACACTTGTGCAGCTCGGGGGCTCCACCAGCTGACATATGGGGAGGGTGTGGCGTGGTAAGGAAGGAAGGAAGGACATGCATCTGCTTACATTTAATCATGTTCTGCTGGACTGAGCAGTCGTGGGCAGCAAAGCTAAAGCAATGCCACTTGTACTGGATTGGGGGAGGTGGAGGAGGGAGGGGGGGTGTTCATTCCTCACAGCTCACAGGATGGAGAGGGTTGTGAGTGCAGTACACAACTCTGGCCAACGGTTTCCAGCTTCAATCCTGATGAATTAATCGGCTCAAGAAGAGGAGCGGGGGACCCTGTGCCCCCCCCCCCCTCCCCCTTGCACCCTTATCCAAGGAGAGGTGGGGGTTGTGAGCCGCCCGCCTAAAAAGACACAGCAGCTGACGCAATCACAGTCATAGCTATAAATCAAAACTACTTAGCCATGAGATGCACCGGTTGAGGGGTTGAGGTTAGATGGGTATTGACTACCTCCTTAAGGAGTACAAACATCCCCCAGACCTTGCTGTTCTTTTGTGTCTAGCTAGCTGAAGCGTGCAGGGAGGAGATCCTCATCCTGGCACGTTGTTAGTAAACATCCACAAGCTCCAGACGAGCCAGGGCGTAAAATTAACACCCGCCAAGCGCCAATGGCGGGTAAAAAAAATTGTTTGGCGTGTGAAACAAAAACGCACACCCGCCAGGAAATGGAAAATGTTGTTTTGCATGTGAGGTTTTGCTTTCATACTTTTGCCCATTTCTGCAGACTGTCAGGCTATTTTGACCCTCGCGGCGCGCTGTACTCGTGTTGTGATTTGGTCAGGAACGGCTCATTCCCTTTGCTTGAAGAGGCACGGCGGGAAGAGCGTTTCAAGGAAGATATGGCGACACATTCCCAGCGTGAGCCAAATGCACTTGTAGTCATATAGCATTCTAGAAAAATATCTCTGGTCTGTGGAGTTCATTTCATGTAGACTCAATCCCAGTTGATGTTTTTTATACATTTGGCTCACTCAGTCGATGTAAAAGGTTGCTCTTTTGAATATTTCTAATACATGATGATGCAGCAGTCACCTTGAAATGAAGTGTAACCTAATAAAACAGCAATAATCTAATTGTATCTGTACATAACTGTGTTCTTTAAGTGATGATTAAGTTGGATTTTCATAATAAAAACCAGGGATGCACGATATTATCGGCACATTATCGGTATCAGCTGATATTGGCTCTGAAATGAACTATCGGATGTCGTCCAACGCGCCGATATAATTCACCGATAAAATAATGGGCTGCTGCACACATGTTGGGCTCATGTTTTAAGTCAAATTTAAACTTAAAGGCCCTGTGAGGAGTTTTGAACTGGCTGAGAAACAGACTGAAAATGATACCGATGCCTCTTTATGACCTTCAATAGCAAACAAGACCATCGGCGACAACACTGACACCTTCTCTGTTGACATTTTTAATGCCTGAAACCGCCCTGAGGGGGTAGGTGTCAGACCACATGATGGACATCTCACTTCAGAAACAGCCTTTATTTGACTGTTTTCATGGAAAATAATCACATTGCCTGATAAAGTTGACTGTTAAAAGACAACAGGATGAGGCTTTTGTTGAAAACACTACTTTTGTATGTATAGGACAAGAGATAAGAGGTATCACTTTGTCCACAAGGGGGGCGCCAGAACTGATACAAAGCAAAAGTACCTCACAGCAGCTTTAAGCAGCAGTCTGTAAGGTACATGTAGCTGACTAATTTAGGCACATTTACTGTCTAAGAGTAAACATTTTTATTTAATTTAGGTTTAATTGCTGTACAGTTGCACTTTGCACATGTTCCCTGTGAACAGAGGTTCGGTTTACTTACTATGTCAAATGTGAAATTGGCCAAATTCTCCCTGGTTGTGGGTTTTGTTACGATTGTCTCAGGGTGAGCATCATCCAAGTTTTACGTATGAATCTTGTTTGAAAGCAATTCAAGAAATACAGTTAGAGTATCATCATAATACTGCACTCTAATTCCAATACAGAAGAGAACTGATCTCTGCAATTAGGTTTGTGGAAAAAAGAGAGAGAGAAAGAAAGAAACGTACTTTATTAACCCCAAGGGAGGAAATTCAATTTTTTCACTTGTGTTGTTTTTCGGTCATGCTACACGCACAGTTTTTTTTGGTATACATACATACAATCATACACACACACACATGCAGTGGAGAGATGTCAGAGTGAGGATGCTGCCATCAACCAGCGCACCCTGAGCCGTTGGGGGTTCGGTGCCTTGCTCAAGGGTACCTCGGCAGTGCCCAGGCAAGTGAACCAGCACCTCTCCAGCCACCAGTCCACTTGCCAAACTTTGTCCATACTGGGACTCGAACCGACGACCCTTCGGTTCACAAGCCAAGTTCCTACGGACTGAGCTACTGCCGATACTGGTATCGGCTAAAATATCGACTTAGCGGATATCGGCAAAAAATCCAATTTTATGCATCCCTAATAAAAACGTATGGTAATTGTTTTAAATCAAATAAGGCATGATTTCTTTTATTTGGCCGGTGAAAAATATTTTTGACCCGTACATTCTTGTAGGTCACTAGCCAATGGCAGATGTACGGTGGCCTTGAAGGGCAAATCAGAAAACACAACAGCAAATCAGAAGACACCACGACAAATCAGAAAACACAACGACAAATCAGAAGACACAATGACAAATCAGAAAACACAACGACAAATCAGAAGACACAACGACAAATCAGAAGACATAACGGCAAATCAGAAAACACAACGACAAATCAGAAAACACAACGACAAATCAGAAGACACTACGACAAATCAGAAAACACAACGACAAATCAGAAGACACAACGACAAATCAGAAGACACAACGACAAATCAGAAGACATAACGGCAAATCAGAAAACAATACGGACATGACTCGTCCCTGATTGGACTGAGGGTACCTACTTCTTCCAATTTGCCTTAGTGTTTTCTGAATTGCCATAGTGTGTGTTTTCTGATTTGCCTTAGTGTTTTCTGAATTGCTGTTGTGATTTGCACTTCAGGGCCACCATACAGATGAGGTAAAAAGTTAATTGCACGCCCTGATTGCAGCCCTGCTCCTCCATATGTTGCAGGGTCAAATGATTGCAAACAGGCATGAAGCTAACAGGAGTCAGGACAATGCAGGGAGGTAGGTAGGTAGGCAGGTAGTGGTGTGTGTGTGTGTCTGTGTTGCTCTGACAGGGAGGTTTGGAAGGCTACTACCTGTTGTGAGCATTTACACCCAGCGTGTTGCTAATACTTTAAGCTTTTATCTATTTGCTCTGCGTATCAAACAACCCTCACCGTGTGAGTGGTCAGCCATTGCAGGCTCTGCTGCAAGCCCCGCTCCTCCACTATCCCTGCACACACACACACACAGCTAGCATAATATGCATAAGCTGCGTGTATCATGACATATGTTTTGCATTCAAACAAGGAGTGATGTTACCATGACATGAGCTAGGCCTTATTTTGTTAAACACAATGGCAGCATTCATTGCCAGCTCTACAGGTAATGTGCTTTGCTAACTAGCTAGCTAGCCTGGATACGTGCCGTTCCCTCTTGCAAACAACACGCCAAACCCCATTCAGATATTAGCATTTTTAAAGAAGCCTCTCTTAACGTGTATATGGACAATTAACTGAATAATTATGAACATATTCTGCTACCTTACACATCCATTATCAAATCGGCGTATATACTTTACATGTCAGATACACAGTTTTCTTTAAAAATGATTAATTGTGTGTGCTTTCACAGAAATAGTACAGGGTGTTAGCTAGCATGACGTCAAAACAGACACATTTGCACACAAACTACAACCTTGAAAGTCAGCCGTTAGGCCCTTTAATTCAATAACTGAAGATTAATTTAACTTTTAAGGTTGTGTGTTGTGTTAATTTAGTGTTTCAGACATGTTTGAGTAAAATAGCCATTTTTTTTCAATGGAGTTTGGCGACACTATCTCCACACACGTACAGGGGCTAAACCACGCTGCCCACAACATTCAAGCTTCCAACATGTTCCAGAATCAGCCACAGATACTTTCACAGCCTCCTTCCACACAGCAGTAGGCCTCCTGAAGGACCACGGCCTCTCCTGCTCCTCCTAGGGGGGGTCTCCTACCTCTGTGGGCCGGCTGATCTCGAACAGGTCGAGCCGGTTGGCGTTCCAGTGGTTGATGATGTCGGCCAGTTTCCTCCTCTCCTCCTCCCTGCTCCCCGTCATGGTGGACTGCCTGTTCTGACCCTCTCGGTCCCCCGGTGTGGTTAGAGTAAAAGTTCCCCTTCACGGTTAGTCCACAGGAGGAGAAAACACCGCCACACACAAAAAACCAACCCCTCAAAGAGTCCTGTCTGCTGGTCTAAGGTCCGTCCCCGCTGCTCACAGACCGACCTGCTGTCTGATCTGGGTCTGACGCGCGTTCTCGCTGCGCTTCTCTGTATGAGAGTCCGCGCAGGCGCAGCAGCAGTTAACTGTTTGAGCGCCAGGTCCGCGCGGATCGTGACGCTGCAGCAGTGAAGGGGTTAATGATGACTGCTCAGAGGAGGAAGGAGGATTACGTCACTCTTTAGGAGTTAAGCCCCCATTTTTTAATTAAGCCGATTTATTGTCTCCTTTAATGTCACACACATCTACACAGTGTTTGGGACATCAGTGATTTATTATAAGACATACATCCAGAGATGAAACACATGTTTTCTGTTTTTTTAAATTGTATTTAATCATTAGTTCATCAGATCACAATACCTGGTCATTAAATCTTTACAATACAAAAACAATACAGCCTTATACAGAATTATGAAAGGTAGCAATGCATAACAAAACATTTTCATTTAACCCTCCTGTTATGTTCATTTCTCTGGAACAGCAATAATGTTCCTGGGTCAATTTGACCTGGGGCATAATTAATTATCCAAAAGTGTCAGAACCTCAAAAAATCCCAATACACATTTTTTCTAATCACATTTTTAACTCCATTACTAACCATTTAAATCAAGATTTAGTCCACTGGTGTTCTTTAATTCTCACAGATCATGATTCAATGAGGATAACTCACTCTTTTTTCATTAAAATACTTTTTTTTAATGTATGTTGGAAAGCCCTAAATATAAATACAATAGTTTTACAAGACATATCTTTTTATTTATTTTATTCTACATTTATTTTTTTTATTTTTTAAGGAAGTGATGTTGATAAATTAACACGACACCTCTTCTGTCACATGCTGCACAGATTTTTAAGATGCATTTTGCTGGTTTGGAAGGCATATATTGCTTAAAATAGAATATGGAAAATGGAAAAGATACATTTGGAACATTAAAATAACTAATAAAAAAAAAAGAAACAATAAATAATCAAATAAAATAATGAAATAAATTAAGAACATTATTTGTGTATTTATTTATTAATTTATTTGAAGGCACAGTGCATATTAATGAACATTTCAACGTTTGCATCAATGTAAATATGGAGTTAGCCATAAGGCTAATTTTCATCCTTAGTCCCCGGCAGGTCAAAACAGAATTTAAAGATAAAGAGAATTATATTGACAATTGTATGTATGCTGATATGTTTGAAGTTTAATTTATTCATCAAATATAGGAAGAAAAAAAAATTAAAAACTACAGTAAAGTAAGGAAAGATGGGAAGAACGTACATTTCAAAAAGGTTATGCATGTTTATATTTAGTCAGCATTTTCTCAGTTTATATTGCCCAGTGTTACATTTTAAGATACTTAATAAGTGATTGTTAGCCTAAGTATTATCATTGCAGGACTTAAACAAATTTTTTAAAATATAATTTTCACTGAATAATGTCTCATTAAAGTGTATCTGTGAGAATTCTCCTGCACAAATATTACACCTAAAACTTTCAGGATGAGTTTTTAAGCACAAAAACAACAACAAAAATAATTAAATTAAATTAAAATAAAATATTCTTTAAAAGTTGTGGTTTAAGGCTCAACCTTGTGACTGTTAAATCTGCATGTACACATTTTTTTGTATTGATTTATTTTGTCAAACAGCAAGAGAGAGAAGTAGTATGTGTTTTTCCTGTTGTGATATTGTCCCCTAATTAAGTCCTAGAAAGCAGGCGCTGAATGCCACACACTGCTGCTAATTATGTGTCAAATACACACAAACACATCCATGAGCTGCATAATGACAGGTTAATGAGGTAAACAAAGGCTAAAGCAATACTTTTCCACATTCCCTAAATCCATCTAATTATTTGAAAATATTTTAAACACATTTCCCAACCAGACTGGATTAACAGTTGAATAAAAATCCCACTGTATGAACAAACTGTTGTAAAATTATTGTTGAGGTATGAATTTTGAAGGTATTTATTTAATTTATTATCGCCTTTTTTAAAGCTACTTTTGGTGCATTTTTGCCTGGACTAGAGAGGAAATGTGTGTAGAAGAGAGAGGGTCATCAAAGGGTCATTGTTGCACCAGGGACCACTAGGTCAAGGACTGCATCCTCCTTCTTTGCAGGCGTGCATCATTCAGCCCTCTCCATCTGTAACCAACACCAGTGGGACTATAACAAGGACGACAACAAAATAACAACACAAGCCTGCCCTTTGCTGTGTTGCTGTAATTTATTACGACTTTCTAGGGCAGTGTTGTTTCTCCTGACATCAGCTCAGACGCACATCTCCTGTCTGCATGCACGGGATGGATGAGCCATTGTCTGCAGCCCTGTATCGCTGATAACACGCATCCTTCCTGTGGACTAACTACAACACCATCAGCAAATGTTGGTTTCCTGTCTGTTAGTCTGTGGGCTGTTTCAGGTAATAGGGTGTGTGTGGGTGTGTGTGTGTGTGTGTGTGTGTAAATGAGCAGCAGAGTGCTCCATCTATGCAAACAGCAGCTCTTTATTAACACACAGTTGTCAGTGACAGCGAAAGGTCACTAAATATCAGGCAGATACATGTGAAATGTCAGGAATACAGTGATGATCACAGCTACAAAAATAGACGTGATACAGTGGTGAGTAAGTCATGTCGGCCTCCCACCTCCCTCCTCCTCCCCCTCCCTCCTCTTCCTCTCATTGACAGGGTGAAGAACGGCTTCTTATAAACACATTAGTCACTGTGCATGTATTTGTGGGTGTGAGTGCTTTGCTGACATCATGTTTGAGTAATGAAACCAAAAAAGGCTTTTATTAGAGCATCTGATTACTCTGTACAGTAGATTAAAAAAACAGATGTGCAACCACAAATAAATCCAAATTATCTCCAACAAAGAGGAAGTGTGTTTGGATCTTTTTCAGCATGTTAATGAAAATAACACTCTTCATCAAACATGACAGAAGTGTGTCAGAGTTTGTTGTGGCTAAGCTCTTATATTTTTGAATGAATGTATGTCAACCAATCAATCAATCTTTATTTATATAGAGGCAAATCACAACAAATGTTATCTGAAGACTCTTTCCAAACAGAGTCTACACCGTACTCTATGTTCTATTATTAACAAAGACCCAACATCAAGACAGGATAACATCCAGTCCCATCTTACAGACAGGACTCAGTCTGATCTCATCTTAATCCACCATGAGCAGAGCACTTTGCAGCATTTAGCAAGTTACAGTGGCAAGGACAAACTTCCTTTAACAGGCAGAAACCTCCAGCAGGACCAGACTCATGTTAGACACACATCTGCTGAGACCGTGTTGGAGAGAGGGATAGAGGGAGATGAAGAGAGAGAGAGATGATAGTGGGGAGACGGATAGTAGTAGTTGTAGCAGCTGGAGTCTGGCACGTCCACAGCAGCAGGAACCTACGAGACAAGGGAGCTCAGGGACTCCAGAATGGTCTATGGTTAGTCACTTTAATGGGACAGGAAGAGTTAACGTCAGTGAGGGAAAGACAGGATCTCAATGTGTCAATCCCCCCTGCAGTCTAAGCCTATAGCAGCGTAACTAAGACCTGGTCCAAGCCTGATCCAGCTCTAACTATAATCTTTATCAAAATGGAAAGTTTGAAGCCTACTCTTACAAGTAGAGAGGGTGTCTGCCTCCCGGACCCTGACTGGTAGATGATTCCAAAGTAGAGGTGTCTGATAACTGGAGGCTTGACCTCCCATACTACATTTAGAGGCGTGGTGTTCTCGAGGGGTAATAGGGCTCTATGAGGAACCTACGAGACAAGGGAGCTCAGGGACTCCAGAAAGGTCTATGGTTAGTAACTTTAATGGGACAGGAAGGGTTAGAGTAAGAGACAGGCAGAGAGAAGAGTGAGAGGATCCCAGTGTGTCAGTTCCCCCCGGCAGTCTAAGCCTATAGCAGCATAACTAAGAGCTGGTCCAAGCCTGAGCCAGCTTTAACTATAAGCTTTATCAAAAAGGTTCTTAAGGCAGCACAGTAAAAATGTGATATATTCAACTCACTTCATGCAAACTAAAATGTTTCAAGTGTTTTTAGATTTTAATTTAGATAATTAAGGTCTAAAGCTTGAAAAATGTAAAAATGCGTATCTCCAAATATTAGAATATTTCACACAATCAATAAAAAAATTACTACATCAGTGTTGTATAGCATGGTGAAAAATTGTTCTATTTTGCATTACCACAGGCTCTCTATACACTATACGAAATACTTAAGTATTTCATTCTCAATCCAGGACTTTTACTTATTATGAAACTTATAAAACTTTTATTATTTTAACGTTTCCTTCTTCTCTTTTATTTGGGTGTTTTCTAGAGTTCAGGGTTTTCTCCCACCACTGGTGAGAAAAGTTTCTGCTGAAGTGAAATCGGCAGCAGAAGTGAGAAACCACAACAGGAAACCAACTTCACCAGATAGCTTCGCCACTTCCTCTATCTGTGATGCTATCACTGCTTGAGTCAGCCACAAACACACTCACACACTCACTCACTCAGAGGTTACACTGATTTCTACAAATCTGTACGGGGAAAAACACACCCCAGTGTTCTTGCTGCCAGTGTTTCCATTGAAATATCTTCATTTCTGGTCATCACTGATAACAGGTTGAGCCCTTCATGTTCTGATTAAAAGCCACTGACATCATCTGCTTTCATTCTCATCTTTAAACTTCACAGAGATGAGATCACATGCTTATTTAACATCCGCACCACCTAAATGCTTATCACTTATTTTGTCTCCTGCCCGGACCACAACAATCCGCTCTAATCTGCTGGCTGAGATGATACCGTGCACGAACGTTACGTGTTTTACTCCTTATCTCACTGACAGTAGCAGCTTTGAGCTGATACTGAATCTGTCTGTTTTTAAAAAGCACAAATGTTCGATTGAAGTTGATGCAAACACGCTTTAAAGACAAAACAAGGGTGACAAACATTTGATAAAGAATGAGTAAGGAAGTATTTCAGCACACTCAGTACTTATTCACAGAGATAGAGAACAACGTGGTCATATGTCTTCTTCTTTTAAGTTCATGTCAGCCTACATGGAGTCAAACAATGCAATATGAAAAGAGGAAGCTGGCTCCTTTGTGACCTGATCAAAACAAGGAAGCAGGAGAGAGATAAAGTTATTTATGAGGCGGTTTGAAGTGCAACAAGCTTCACGTAAGAAAATCTGGAGGACTGTAATCTCCTCTTGGCTTCACTCATCCCTTGTTATCCAACCTGCCAGTTTCAGCCATGATAGCATCCAGAAATGTTGGTGGACGTTCATGGTCTCAAGGGGATAAAGACTAATGACTTTCCAGGGCTGAGACACAACATGACCCTAGCACTTAGATCCTAATGGCCCCCATACCACGACCATGGAACTAGATGGGCAGCCAACCAATCAACAGGGTTATCACCTTCCTTCCTTCCTTCCTTCCTTCCTTCCTTCCTTCCTTCCTTCCTTCCTTCCTTCCTTCCTTCCTTATCCTGTTTGTTAGTTTAATGCCCCTGATACTTTATTCAGTCCTGACTAAGGACTGGCACACGTGTTCACCTGCATCAAAGTTCACAGGTTGAATTGTTTGGCATCATTTTCGGTCAGGGTGCCTAAAGAGGCCTCTCAACTAGGACTAGTACATTGGTACTTGGAACTAGACTCAGACTTGTACTTTGATATTTGGGACTAGACTCAGATTCATGCTCAGGTTATCTGTACCCAGCTTGGATTCAGACTCAGGTGCTGGGGCCTTTACTCAAATTTGGACTCAGGTTATGGGGTCTTTACTTGATCACTAATAATAGGGACATAAATCAGACAAGGACCTGATTCAGACTTGTACTCAGATAGCTGGGGCTCAACTAAGACTTATACTCTGGTTATGGGAAGTCAACCCTGACCCTGTAATTGGGACTTAACTCAGATTCAGGTAATGGGGACTAGACTTGGACCTGTACGTTGGTAAAGGAGACTTAATTTGGACTTGGACTCAGATAATGGGGACTTATCTTGGACTCGTACTTAAGGAAATGGAGACTTAACTTGGACTAGTGACTCGGACCAACTTGGACCAGGACACAGACTTGAACACTGGGTACAAAAGACCTAACTTGGACTTATACTCAGATAATGGGGACTTATCTTGGACTCCAACTCAAGGAAATGGGGACTCAATTTGGACTAGTGAATTGGACCAACTTGGACTTGAACACTGGGTACTAGAGACTTAACTTGGACTTGTACTCAGATAATGGGGACTTATCTTGGACTAATACTCAAGGTAATTGGGATTCAACTTGGACTAGTGACTTTGACCAACTTGGACCTGGACTCTGACTTGAACACTGGGTACAAAAGACCTAACTTGGACTTGTACTCAGATAATGGGGACTTATCTTGGACTCGTACTCAAGGAAATGGAGACTTAACTTGGACTAGTGACTTGGACCAACTTGGACCTGGACTCTGACTTGAACACTGGGTACTAGAGACTTTACTTGGACTTGTACTCAGATAATAGGGGCTTATCTTGGACTCATACTGGAGGTAATGGGGACTTATCTTGGACTAGTGACTTGGACTAGGGACTATGACCAACTTGGACTTGAACACTGGGTATTAGAGACTTAACTTGGACTTGTACTCAGATAACAGGGACTTATCTTGGACTCTGACTCAAGCTAATTGGGATTCAACTTGGACTAGTGACTTGGAGCAACTTGGACCTGGACACAGACTTAAACACTGGTTACCAGAGACTGTTCCTGGACTTGTACTCGGTTAATGGAGACTTATCTTGGACTCGGACTCGAGGTTATCGGGGCTCAACTTGGACTAGTGACTTGGACCAACTTGGACTTGAACACTGGTTTCTAGAGACTTTACTTGGACTTGCACTCAAATAATGGGGGCTTATCTTGGACTTGTACTCAAGGTAATTGGGACTCAACTTGGACTGGTGACCTGGGCCAACTTTGACCTAACACTGGGTGCTAGAGACTAATTTCAGACCTGAGGTTTGGTGCTCCCTGCCCGACTGCGGTCTTTTATGTATTTCAATAAGCTGAGCCAATAGACCCGACCTCTTACATTTGTGTTCATGTGTTCATGAGCAGGAGTGCTGCTCAGCCTCGGGCCCCTCCCCATAATTTATCACCTGTGTGTGTGTGTTTGTGTTCGTGTGTGTGTGCGCTGTTGTCTAAAGGGTGTTGGATATATTGACGTCACGTTGAACGTCCGCCTTATTAATAATCTAATCTACGCTCTGCCGTGGAGAACACACAGTGGGTGTGGCTGCTAATGAAAACAGATGGACCGAGACGCAGGGAGAAGCAAAGTAGAGATATGAAAAGCTCATTAAAGAAGCAGGAGAAAGATGGAAACAATAAAAGAAAGGAGAAATAAAGGTATGAAGAGGATCTGTGGAGGAGAGTACCTGACCTTACACGACATGTTTAATGATGATATGTGAGGCCTGCAGCTCGAGGTCAGCCGTGCTCTGTTTTCATTCACCAAGTGTTAATCTCAAACAGTAAAAGCTCAGATCATACTCCCAATTATAACCAGAAAATTACCTTATCAGACCTTCCCTTTAATGACATAATCTTTATCCCTCTGGTTTCTAAGGGAAGAGAGAGTATCTTCAAGTGTGGAAGATTAAAAAAACTCACATTATCATCAGTAGACTCTGCTTCTTAGGCGGATAAGAGAGGAGGAATTAACGTCACGAGTGCTTCTGCAGGGAGTGAAAAGAAGGAGAAGACGTACTGTTATTGAAACATGCTACACACATACAGTCCCAAAACACTAACAGGACCTTTTGGACATGCTTTAAAGGAGAGATGTTAGAAGCCTCTTTCACATGCGAGGGAAGACTGTCAGGCGAGGGAGGTGGTGGTGGGCGGGGGACGGAGATGAGTCTCATGACATCAAAAGCATGCTGTGAAAGCCTCAGTGTAACGCTAACATGATGGTGCACCAAGCAGCAAAGACCTGCAGCATGTGTTGCATTGATATCAGTGCTGCTCTTATTCAACCACATGCTTTTATCCATCCTATTGCATGTTGCTCTTTCCCTATCTACGTTCTTTCCCCCCTCTGTCTTCTCTTCTCTCAGTGAATGGTTGGCAGGTGGGCATGCCTGGTGCTGGGTGTGCTGCCTGCAGAGAACAGAGGCATTAGGAGTAAGGGCTGCTGCACTGCAGCCTCTCATGCAGACTTTTTTGTGCCTCTGTTGTGTTGCATTTGTAAATATTTTCTTCAGTTAATCTTTGTTGTTGTTTGATTATTTGTCATTTAATAAGCAACCCTGTTGTTTAGATTGTTGATGCTGTTTTTAGTGATTTTATTAGGTCATGCTGTGGGAGTTGTTCGCCCCAAGCTGTGATGGTTGTTAACTCTCAACTCAACTCATTTTGTTTATATAGCACCTTTTATGCATTCAAGCATGCAGCCCAAAGTGCTTCACAAAGAACAGAGAGGCAGAAAACAACAGAAATGGGTGAAATGATACAAGGCTTTAACAAGAGGAAAGTAATAAGAAATACTTAAAAATAAAAATCATTAAAATAAATTCTATAAAATCAAATCAGATAAATATCAGAAAATCAATCATTCCAACAAAATCAATAAAATACAATCCAATCAGATAAATATCAAAATATAAGATAAAATCATTCCAATAAATTCAATAAAATTAAATCAGATAAATATCTGAAAACAAAATAAAATCATCACAATAAATACAATTTAAAAAATCGGATTAATATCAGACAAATAAAAAATAAAATCAATAAAATAAAATCAGATAAATATCAGAAAATAAATCATTCCAATAAAATCAATAAAATACAATCCAATCAGATAAATATAAAAAAATAAGATAAAATCATTCCAATAAATTCAATAAAATAAAATCAGATAAATATCAGAATTAAAAAAAAATCAATACAATAAAATAAAATCATTACAAACGAATCAATAAAATAAAATTGGATAAATATCAAAAAAATAAATTAAAATCATTACAATAAAATCAATAAAAAAGTCAGATAAATATCTGAAAACAAAATAAAATCATCACAATAAATAAAAATAAAAAATCGGATAAATATCAGAAAAATAAAAAATAAAATCAATAAAATAAAATCAGATAAATATCAGATAAAAAAAAAATGTTACAATAAAATCACTAAAATGAAAATATGATAAATGCCCCCCCCAAAAAATTGAAATAAAATCCAGAAGACAAAATCAGATAAATATCAGACAAATCAAATCAAATCATCACAATTAATTAAATTAAATAAAATCGGATTAATATCAGAAAAATAAAATGAATTGATAAAATACAATCAGATAAATATCAGACAAATAAAGATAAAAATAAAATAAGATAACAAAATAGATAATAGAAACAATGGTCATAATGGTAGTAATGCAGTCCAGGGCTTAAAAGAATTTACTTCAAGATAAAAGCCAGATTGAAAAGGTAAGTCTTAAATTTACTTTTTAAAACACCCAGAGCGCTCGCTGTTTTAATGTCCAGATGCAGAGTTCCACAGTTTAGGAGCATAATAGGTGTCAGCTCCCATGATCACTCTCTTCTTCTCATGAAAACTAAATGTATTAAAGCTGATTAAAAGGTCCCACCATATTGTGTAATCGTATTAAGAGCGCAGGTAACCTGATAAGCCAGATTTGGAAGCATAAGGCAAATTACTCATCACCCAACAATGTAAATCATAAGCATCACAGAGAGACAAGGAGTTACTGTAGACACATTTTTAGAGTTCTCATCATCTGCTCAATAAAACCTCCCTAAAGCTCACATTTCCACTCCCGGCCTCTGCTCCGTGCGGTTTTATCTTCCAGTGTTTGATCTGTTTATAACTCCTGTTACGCAGACATGTGATCAGACAGGCAGCTAAAATATGCACCTCTCTCTCTGCATGTCAGCATGATTCAGTGTTATCTATCAACACACCTTTCTCCTTTCCTGTTCTCTTCTCACCATCTGTTGCTCATACTCCAAGAAAAACATTGATTTCTCCCACTCAGTGCAACAGGAAACATCTGCTGCGGTATGAAACGTGGTCTTACAGGATAGGTGCAGAGGTGGAGAGCGTACTGTACGAATTTAAAGGTGTGAACAAATGACTGTACGCCCCTGTAACAGAAATAACACGACCTCAGAGTGAGCAGCATGTTGGATCATTGCAGTACATTTCTCTCTTTGTAGATAATGCTCGTTTCAAGAAAAGATGACAGGCTCGTCATCTGACAGAGACGCACTGGATTACAGCAAAGGCTGCTTAGGGAGACACCTTGTACTGTCAGCATGAGTATGCATGTGATGTTTTACAGTATTCATCACACTGAAACATGTACTGTAACCTGGCTTCTGAATCATGATGGCTAGAGAGGAATAATGCTGCAGGTCCAGGATTCTCTTTTTACTGAACCAACATTTATTCTGTTATTATAAATATATATTATATGTATTCACATAAACACAGCATTCTCAATGTAAGGTTGGCTTATTACCAGGCTTTATTACTCAACACCCATCTGTGTTAAACACTTGATTCTGATTGGTTAAAGTAGTCTCTAAAAGTAGTATGGGATGTCGAGCCTTCAGTTATCAGGCCCCTCTCCTTTGAAATCATCTACCAGTAAGGGTCCAGTAAGGAGGCAGACACCCTCTCTACTTTTTAAAAGTAGGCTTCAAACTTTCCTTTTTGATAAAGCTTATAGTTAGAGCTGGATCAGGCTTGGACCAGGTCTTAGTTATGCTGCTATAGGCTTGGACCGACACACTGGGATCCTGTCTTTCCCTCTCTCTCCTCTGTCTGCCTGCCTGTCACTTACTTAAACTCTTCCTGTCCCATTAAAGTTACTAACCATAGACCTTTCTGGAGTCCTTTCCAGACTCCAGCTGCTACAACTACTACTATCCATCTCACCACTATCATCTCTCTCTGTCTTCATCTCCCTCTATCCCTCTCTCTTCTGCCTGTTAAAGGAAGTTTGTCCTTATAAAAATATCTATATATTCAACTTTTAACAATCCTGAAAGTTCTTAGAAAGTTTAAAGACTTTTAATTGGATCTTTCTGGAGTCCCTGGGCTCCCTTGTCTTGTTGGTTCCTCTGGTTCTCTGCTGCTGTGGACGTGCCAGACTCCAGCTGCTGCAACTACTACTATCCGTCTCACCACTATCATCTCTCTCTCTCTTCGTCTCCCTCTCTCCCTCTCTCCCTCTCTCCAACACAGTCTCAGCAGATGTGTGTCTAACATGAGTCTGGTCCTGCTGGAGGTTTCTGCCTGTTAAAGGAAGTTTGTCCTTGCCACTGTAACTTGCTAAATGCTGCAAAGTGCTCTGCTCATGGTGGATTAAGATGAGATCAGACTGAGTCCTGTCTGTAAGATGGGACTGGATCTTATCCGGTCTTGATGTTGGGTCTTTGTTGATAACAGAACATAGAGTACGGTGTAGACCTGCGTCTTGAGGTTACGTTTGCTGTGATTTGGCACTGTATAGATAAAGATTGATTGATTGATTGACATAAAAATATAAGAGCTTAGCCACAAACAGGCACCCACCTCTCTCACAGAGGTTCAGATAATCTGAACCACAACTTTAGTGTTTGATGGAGTTTTGATATCTTTTCAGAGACGGAAAAAATACAGGCACAATCCTGTTTTTAAGGGACATCTCAGCTGATCATAGTTGTTCAAACTCATCTGAGATATTAATGTATTTTGTTAAAATTATCAGTGTAGTTTTTGATTCTAATTCTGCCTGTACAAACACAAAATAAGACCGATCACATGTGGAAAGCTCAATTTCAACCAGGAGGGATTAGTCAGTGTACATAATTCAAATTCACCCTAACAGGATTAAAACGAAGCAGAACAAGAAAATGGTAATTGTGGATTTAATTGGTGCCAAAACATGTTGCTTT
This sequence comes from Notolabrus celidotus, assembly GCF_009762535.1. Lineage (NCBI taxonomy): Eukaryota > Metazoa > Chordata > Actinopteri > Labriformes > Labridae > Notolabrus > Notolabrus celidotus. The sequence goes on from NC_048284.1 coordinate 3,636,002, forward strand.
TTTTAGTCTTACTCACAGGATGTTCGAAACACAATCACAATGTGAAACAGAAATAATCTAGCGTATCCCCTACTCTGAAAACGGCAGGTTTTAATGAGGATATTGTGCAATTACATGCAGTTAGGCCCCGGCAGGACAAGTTTATTTGTATAACACATTTTCACAGCGAGGCAGTTCTACGTTCTTCACATGAGGAATCAAAAGCATCAAGGCAACAAGCAACAACACGCTAGGAGAAGTTATTTTAAGATGACTAAAACAAGATACTCTAGAAGGGAGGATAAAATAATTTGAAACGAGAATTTTGAAACATTATTTCTACAAACTTCATGGCTTCGTTGTAATAGTTTCCTTCTCCCTGTTTGCCCAGCAGACATGTTGTTTTCTTCTGCAGGATCCATTTACATACAAAACTTCATGTCCTGACATGCTTTTAAAAAAAACTCCCCTTCAGAAATATTTTAAGTGCACAGTTGCTGCATCCTGGGCCCCGTGCCAATCAAGATTATTGTTACTGGTTTAAAGAATTAAAACAACCTAGAGCCTTTCTTCCCCTTGGTACAGGACTATGACAGACTAATCCAGGTCTTCCTAGAAGAAGGTTCAAATTAAGTGTGGATGCTGGTCTGGCAATGTGGGACTGTTATTGTAATGACCGTGGTTTAAAAACAGGTGACATATAATTAACTATTATTAGCATTACGGTTATTAGTTTCATTACGGTGGTTATGATAATAATAATAATAATAATAATAATAATAATAATAATAATAATAATAATAATTATTATTATTATTATTATTATTATTATAAAAATAATAATAATAATAGCAATAATTATAATTATAATAATAATAATAGCAATAATTATAATAATTATTGTTATTGTTATAATAATAATAACAATAACAATAATAATAATAATAATAATAATAATAATAATTATTATTATTATTATCATTCTATTATCATTCTATTATTTTTATTATTATTATTATTATTATTATTATTATTATCATCATCATCATGATCATTCTATTATCATTCTATTATCATTCTATTATTAATATTATTATTATCATCATCATCATCATTATCATTCTATTATTTTTATTATCATTATTATTATTATACTATAATTATAATTACATTTATTATTAAATTATTATATCATTATTATCATTCTATTATTTTTATTATCATTATTATTATTATTATTATTATTATTATTATTATTATTATTATATCATTATTATCATTATCATTATTATTATTATTATTATTATTTTACATTTATTTATTTTATTTACATTTATTTTTAATTTAAGTTTTTACTCTTTTCTTTCCATGGCTGATATTGTGCAACAGAGCTATTTTAAATCCTGTATCCTTAAAAATTGTTAAAAATATTAAGTTTATTTAAAAAAAGGTGAAATACTTTCATTTTTGGGGGAACAAAATGAAGAAAAGATCAAACATTGATTTGTGTTTTTCCTCACTGAAAGGTTAAATAAAAATGAAACCCTCTGTTTAATCCACAGTGACTTGCTCTTCACACTTCCCAGTCAAGTTTGTGTAAAATGTAAGACCTGAAAGAAGACATCCTCAGACTCTCACTTTATTCTCCCTCCAACCTTTTCTGCAGCGTGTCTTTCCTACAGTAGACCTTTACTCTGCTCACAGCCAGAGACGCTCAGGTGTAACTAACAGCATTAAAGGCTCGGTCACAGCAGCTCTTTTAAAAAGCCTCACAGGGGGAAAGTAAATCCTTGTCCGTCTTTCATGTCTGGCTGAACTTTGGTGAACTCTGACACGCACATTTTTAACAATGACCGACAGAAAATTGTGAAGGAATAGAGAGCTGGAGAGTCCTAAAGTCAGAGCTATGCTGGAGAATCTGCTTTTATTTCCACGCTATGGTGGAACATGAAACTTCAACAAGATGATTCTGGCCTACACTTAAGAGACTGAAGTGAATGGTGCAAACGCATCCTTTAAATAACGGTGAACATATTGTGTTGCTGGTGACCAGAATATCTTGCTTGATCTATTAGTGCTAGTAACCTGATGTGCCTCAATCACAAACCTCTTCATGCTCATCATACCAATCATTACAATGTATTTCATACATGTTTTAGGCAGATTACACTTGAAGTTATCAGGCTCCTCTCCTTTGGAATCATCTACCAGTCAGGGTCTGGGAGGCAGACACCCTCTCTACTTTTAAGAGTAGGCTTCAAACTTTCCTTTTTGATAAAGATTATAGTTAGAGCTGGATCAGGCTTGGACCAGGTCTTAGTTATGCTGCTATAGGCTTAGACTGCCAGGGGAACTGGAACACTGGGATCCTATCTTTCTTACTTTAACTCTTCCTGTCCCATTAAAGTTACTAACCATAGACCTTTCTGGAGTCCCTGAGCTCCCTTGTCTTGTAGGTTCCTACAGCTGTGGACGTGCCAGACTCCAGCTGCTACAACTACTACTATCCGTCTCCCCACTATCATCTCTCTCTCTCTTCATCTCCCTCTATCCCTCTCTCCAACACGGTCTCAGCAGATGTGTGTCTAACATGAGTCTGGTCCTGCTGGAGGTTTCTGCCTGTTAAAGGAAGTTTGTCCATGGGTTCCTTGTTGGCTTTTGGAGTCAGTTTCAAGTAGACATTGGCAGAGCTGCTGTGGAATCAGATTCAAGTCCCCATCGTAAATATTCGTATTTATTACACAGAGTACAAATGTTTGGACTGACTGTGTGGAACCTTTTGGATATGTAGAATCTCGTGTTAGAAAGCCATCTGTCTCGACCAAGTCTGGTTCTGCTTGAGGTTTCTGCCTGCTGCTCTGAATGTGCCAGACTCCAGCTGCTACAACCACTACTATCCGTCTCAGCAGATGTGTGTCTAACATGAGTCTGGTCCTGTTCGTGGTTTCTGCCTGTTAAAGGAAGTTTGTCCTTGCCACTGTAACTTGCTAAATGCTGCAAATGTATAAAGGAACAAGCGACAGAGACTGAAATTGTTGTTGCACCAGGCTGGAAACATAATGAGCGTTTTAACACGGGACCTAAAGAGTGTTACTTGTTGGCTTTTGGAGTCAGCCTCAAGTGGACACTCGCAGAGCCAGTGTGGAATCAGATTCAAGTCCCCATCGTAAATTTTCTGAGTTATCACACAGAGGACAAGTGTTGGACTGACTGTGTGGAACCTTTTGGATCTGTAGAATCTCGGCAAAGACAGATGGCTCTCTAACACGAGTCTGGTTCTGCTTGAGGTTTCTGCCTGCTGCTGTGGACGTGCCAGACTCCAGCTGCTACAACTACTACATCCATCACACCACTATCATCTCTCTCTCTCTTCATCTCCCTCTATCCCTCTCTCCAACACGGTCTCAGCAGATGTGTGTCTAACATGAGTCTGGTCCTGCTGGAGGTTTCTGCCTGTTAAAGGAAGTTTGTCCTTGCCACTGTAACTTGCTAAATGCTGCAAAGTGCTCTGCTCATGGTGGATTAAGATGAGATCAGACTGAGTCCTGTCTGTAAGATGGGACTGGATCTTATCCTGTCTTGATGTTGGGTCTTTGTTAATAATAGAACATAGAGTACGGTCTAGACCTGCTCTGTTTGGAAAGAGTCTTCAGATAATGTTTGTTGTGATCTGGTTTACAGTGCAGAACCGTGCTGTACCTTTACCTTTGTGCTATGCATGCATAGTGGAGCTGTGTGCCTGCTGAAGGGCCACAGGGGCTTTGCAGCATCTGTTGATCTGTCCTGTTGACTGAACATCTATTAGTCACGAAACACAGTGGAAGTTACTCCACCCACACACAGCTGAAGACATTTCCCCTGCTGGTCCTCACGATGGTTATGTTATGTTCCAGTTTGATGAATAAATTGTTCTATTTAGAATTATTCTCTCCTCAGTATGAAGGTGTGACAATCCGATGCTTTAACTTCCATGCTGTAGCAATTAAACACAGTGAAAGAGAACATCTATGTTTTGTGGGTGCTCGCTGCAGCCCACAGAGACTTTGGTTGCCGTTCATCTCCAACAATGATGCGAAGCTGCAGGAACATTCCAGAAACAAGAAGGAGGTGACAAAGCCGCAGAGTCCGACAGATGTTTGGGGATCTGGTGTTTGGCAGAGCGACCATTGGCAGACATCTGGAGAAAGCATCAGCAGCTGCGGTCGGAGGTTTGGAGAATTCTCGTCTTAACGTGGTTTTTCTTAAAACAGCTGCAGGGACAGTTTGGTTGACGTATGTAAACATTATAACTGGGCTGGAATAATCTGGTGAGCATATAGATGCAGAATGGAAAACAAACACTGGAGAGGCTGCAGGGTGGGATGAGGAAGAAGAACAGCTGTACGCCTTTCATATAGATTTCATTTAAAGCATTGTTAGGAAGTAGAAGCTCCAAAACTAAGATATGTTGAGCCAAATTTTAAGATTTGAAGCCCACGTTGACCTAAAGAGACTGATTTGTTCACTACTTCTATCTATTCTGTTAGCCTCCTTACCAAAACATGTCACCTGAAATGCTAGATTCTCTACTTTTGACTAACTTAGTATTTTGTAACAGGTTTTATTATTATCAATAACCTCAATTTTAACATTTCACCGGTGTGATCTTGTTAGCTAGGCTGATAAACCAAAGGAAGCCAGTTTTGCCTTATTCAGTGTCTTATTTCCATACATGAGTCAAAGGGAGAAGTTGTGCTGATGACTTCTTTAGTACAGTAAAGTTACTAACCATAGACCTTTCTGGAGTCCCTGAGCTCCCTTGTCTCGTAGGTTCCTCTGGCTCTCTGCCGTGGATCAGCTGCTACAGCTACTACTATCCATCTCACCACTATCATCTCTCTCTGTCTTCATCACCCTCTATCCCTCTCCTATAAAGCTTATAGTTAGAGCTGGCTCAGGCTTGGACCAGCTCTTAGTTATGCTGCTATAGGCTTAGACTACTGGGGGAACTGACACACTGGGATCCTGTCTCCCCCCTGCTAATACTTACTTTGACTCTTCCTGTCCCATTAAAGTGACTAACAATAGACCTTTCTGGAGTCCCTGAGCTCCCTTGTCTTGTAGGTTCCTGCTGCTGTGGACGGGCCAGACTCCAGCTGCTACAACTACTACTATCCGTCTCCCCACTATCAACTCTCTCTCTCTTCATCTCCCTCTATCCCTCTCTCCAACTCGGTCTCAGCAGATGTGTGTCTAACATGAGTCTGGTCCTGCTGGAGGTTTCTGCCTGTTAAAGGAAGTTTGTCCTTGCCACTGTAACTTGCTAAATGCTGCAAAGTGCTCTGCTCATGGTGGATTAAGATGAGATCAGACTGAGTCCTGTCTGTAAGATGGGACTGGATCTGATCCGGTCTTGATGTTGGGTCTTTGTTAATAATAGAACATAGAGTACAGTCTAGACCTTCCCTGTTTGGAATGAGTCTTCAGATAACGTTTGTTGGGATTCGGCGCTTGGACCAGCTCTGTGCTCTGTGGGAACTGACACACTGGGATCCTGTCTTTCCCTCTCTCTCCTCTCTCTGCCTGTCTCTCACTTTAACTCTCCCTGTCCCATTAAAGTTACTAACCATAGACCTTTCTGAGATCAGACTGAGTCCTGTCTGTAAGATGGGACTGGATCTCATCCTGTCTTGATGTTGGGTCTTTGTTTATAATAGAAGATAATGAATGGAACATATTATATTAAGATGTTATATGCCAGGATGCAACCACACAATAAGACATGATAAGATACGATATGATAGAATTATGGTACATTAAGATACGACAGGATATAATATAATGTGATATGTGTTGGTTTCCAGTGGTGCATACAATCCGATGCCATATGATAGGATCCGATACATTTTATTATGATACATTAAAAACTCCAAATATAGCCTAGCGGATTAAGCCACCCTATGGACAGAGGTTATAGTCCTCGTCACAGAGGTCGCCGGCTCGACTCCCAGCCGGTCGATCATTTACTGCATGTCTTCCCCCACTCTCTACTCCCACATGTCCTGTCTCTCTTCAGCTGTCCTGTCAATAAAGGCAAAAAGGCCAAAAAATATCTAACTTTAAAATATGAACGTCAAAATAAAGAAATAATGGACTTCCATTGTAACCATAAATATATTTACCATCACTCCACTGTAGCTCTATACAAACTTTAAATTAAACTCTCCACATGTCACTGATTCTCTCTCTCTCTCTCTCCTCAGACATCTGTGCAAACATCTGCATCAGCACGTAGAGGTAACAGACTTTTAATGACTGTGGGAGCTGTTACCGCCATCACTGTTGCCATAGTGAACTCATTACAATGACCTTTACACACAAACAGGCTCTTTGAATGCTGTGACCTCTGTAATCTCTGTTTCACACTCAGATGTTAATGAGCTTTCAGCTCTGGGTGGTCTGCTTGTTGATTCAACAGGAGGAAAGTCATTTGCTTCTCAAGACTTGGTTATGATATTATTCTTTCAGAGAATAAAAAAAGGTGTGGAGGAGAACCGCAGGGATTTATTTACCAACATACTTGGACCTCGGCTCCGTGGGCACAGATCCAGATACCAGAGGAGGGTTTGGAGTCTGCTGCAGAGTAAAGCTGCACCTGGTTCACATGAGGACTTAACACACTGCTGCTGGTCAGGGAGGGAGGCTGCTCTGGAACTGGCTGAGAGAGCTGGATGCCTGTGCTTGTGTCTGGCAGAGGGAGTTCAGTGTTTGCATATGTTGTTTGAGGATGAGTCTGGATTATCTCAGAGTGTTATAACATCATCAAAACTTTACATGTTTCTTTCAGCCAGCAGAGTTTAGCAAGAGTTGTTATCTTTTTCACTTATTTGTGTTGTTTATCACGCAGAATATGTGCAATATGAGGTTTTCCTGGTGTCTGGTCACATTTAAACATTTAAAATATTCTCCATGTTGTTTACTGATGCTATACAATAGATACAGCATCAGAGTGCCAAACAACCCAGGTTAAGGACGGGAAACAACCTCTGTTTGGATCTACTTCTCAAATTGATCTGATGGATTTTTTCCACCTGGAGCCAAAAAACTCACTGCACCACCTCACCTTAATCCTCCAAAGAAACTGCGCCAGACGACCCACTGACCCTGAAATACCATAACCCCCCTTCAAGGACATTATTCCACTCTACCCGGATAAAGTAGCACCACAAGGGTTTCCTTATACTGATGATATCGTGTCAATCAAAAGAGAAACTTATGAGACAATAGCAGGGTTTTATACACAGTCTGACAGTATCAGTATCAGTCTCCACCACTCAGCAGACCTTCATTAAGTCAGCTGTAGTCACGAGCAGACTGTGACAGACACACACAAAGGAAGCTAAAGAACCAGTGACATTAAACCAGTCAATGGACGACCGAGGACGGAGACGCTGTAATCACATGACGAGCTGCAGACTCCTGAAACTGTCCTGACATCTTTTAGGTGAGCTGCATGAGCACAAACATGACTTCATCCTCACAGACAAGAAGTCATGACACGTTGGGGCCCCAATATTACAACATTGCAGGATCAAAATGTAAGCACAAAGGCGTGATGATATCAGAGCTGCATTACGGCGCTGATGAGGTCTTACAATATGAATAGGATCATTGGGTCACCAGACAACAGAGGACATTAAAGCATCACACCCAAGTGGCAACCTCTGGTCTTAAAATATGAAGCCCATGCGGAAGTGTTGAAAACTGCAGTTCATCAAGCGTCCACTAGAGGCTGGCTGTAGAAACACAGGAAACCACATACACACCCATTCAAAGAAGACGACCTTTGCAGCAGAAATAAACATATTTACAGCCTGGTTCAAAAAACAGTTTAGGTCTGTTATTAAACTTATGAGTTTTGCCCATATAAGGGCATGGCTGACTTGATTGACAGGTGGGCGCCCTGTAGCTGTTAGCAAAGAGGCTAAAGACCAACGGCCAAGTTTCGCCAGATCCGTGTCCGGTCTGTGTCTGATCCAATACGGCACCGGATCTGATAGGTTTAATGTGTTAACTTCCACTGGATCCGCTCCGTTGCGTTACGGCTGCATCTCTGATCCGGCAGGTCAGAACCCCTCCGGATCAGATACACAAGACTTCTATTGTTGCCGGATGCCGGAGCACGACGCATCAACTCAACAGAGCAGATGGAGCGGGACAGGAAGTCAGGTTTCACCAAAACAAAATGAAAACATCCGGTTAATTTTCAGAATAAAACACTCTGTGTTATCACCAGATCGTATTTCACTTAACTACAACAACAAACCAAAGTCATGATGAGCGGAGCCAGGCCTGGAGTCAACAGGTCAGAGGTTTTCAGAGGACCAGAAAGACAACATGGATGAGGAGAGGAGGAGGAGGAGAATCCTTGATTCAGTGATTACAGCGGGAAAAAACTGTCATCAAACTATCAAACTCTGCCTGATGTAACCCATTCCTTGGATTTAAAAGGAGCTATTCTTTGCTTATATATAAATTCTGAGTAAATATGAAGTTAATTGAGGCTACATAAATTATGTGACTCGTAAAAGGTGTCTTTAAAGTCAGATAATAAGCCTGCTGTGTTGCTCAGCTGTGATTGGATAATGATGTCATTCCTGAAACACTTTGACACCAGTCTCTCGGCTCTGTCAAGCAAAAAAAGGCAACAACACCTGCAGCGATTTAAACTGTTGATCCAGCTGACTGAGTCAAACCCTGTGCTCTCTGTGTGCGGCGTGTTTGCCTCCTTCATATCTCACCTGTAATACACACAGAGCTGCATGACCGGTTAGACCCGTTTCAAATATTCAAACTACAAACACTGTAGGTCACACAGTGTAAATGCTGCTCTACCTGTCTGCATGGAAGCTGCTAAATCATGTGACTATGAGTGTGTGTGTGCGCGCGCACGTGTGTGTGTGTAAGCAGCAGGAACCAGTTTGTGCAGAATCAGCTGGTCGGCTCGTTCCTGAGAACAATGGGATTAAAAGCTTTTTTTTCTCTTGCATCCTGTTTGTTGGGGTAATTAACACTTCCTGCATTCAGGCTGAATCAAAGTCACACTTATTTACATCTTATTTTGTTTCCTCACACAGGACACAGACAGATTTATGCTTTAAAATGTGCTGGGAATCTGCTCAAATGTGTCCACACTGGAGGAACATACTAAATATTATTTTTCATTGATATCTTTATCACATGTGTTGTCCAATTTTGCACATTTTTACCTTCTAATATATTGATTTTTCCTTGTTTTGTCCATGTTTCTTTCTTTTTTGTTACCCTTAAGCGTTCCCATATGATTTATTGTTTATGCTCTGTTGTTGTCTGTACCTCTGCACCACTATGAAGGTTCCTCTTCAGTGTTTTCAGAAGATTTGAATCATTTTTTATGAAGATGATGAAGAAAGTTTTGGAAATTTAAAGATAAATATGATAGTTTTTCTTGCATATGCCTATGTAACTTTTAATTCTGTTCATGTTTCAACACATTTCAGCTTCACATTGTCCTGATATGTTAAATACTTGATATAACAACAGGGATTCAACAGCAAAAGCAACACCAGGAACAACCTGATCGCACAGGTCCCATTAAATCAACCAGCGTAAAGGAGTCCGGGACATTTATCCTCTGCCTGTTGACACTGTGGTAAAAATGATAGAATAAAATGGAACAGAATGCAATAGAAAGCTTCTGATTGGACAAAACCTCATTATAATGATGATTAATTCTCAACATCAGAAGCAATGCTTGAGACAACCGGATCAGACATGTCCTATCAATTCACCTGTATACAGGTGTCTGTCATCCCATAGGAAAAGAAATTTAGAGAGGAGATCTCAAAAGTGTTTCATTTATGTCTCCTAGACAACAATGAGATCTGTTTGAAAGCAAAATGAGACTATAGCTTATGTCTCCTGTTTCTCATTCTTGCCTCCAGAAAAAAGTTGTAAAAAGTCTCAGCTTAGTCTCCCTTTCAGCTCAAAAGGAGATCTGGTCACAATCTGAAATGATTCTCAGGTATTTCTCAAGTGTTGTGACTCCTTTTGAGCTCAGGTGGAGAAATCAGGGAGCTCTCTCAATTGTCTCAATCTAACCTCATCCATTTGTTTTTGTCAGACTCAGTTTTTGTGTCTCAAGTTGAGCTCAGATGGAGCAAAGAAAGAGCCTGAGCTCATCTTTTCATGAACATTTATAGTGCCCTGCAAAATTAAGATTTCAATGTAATTGTCCACAAACTTACAATTCTCATTAAAACATTTGAACCACTTCAAGATCAGATATTTAGATGTGAAATGATCTCTTCTTTGACTTCACACTATGGTCCTTCCTTTACAAGTCTGTTTGGAACAAAACAACTTCACAAAGATTTAGTGGATTTGAGAGAAATTGCAAAAGATAGAGATTTCATACCAGGTATGACCGACCATTTATTTAATATATGGGCCGCAAAAGGGCTGACCAGATTTAGCCAGATTATTATAATTAAAGGGGTGGATTCTTTTGGGCGCTGGTGGCCTAGCGGTCTAAGTGCCCCACATACAGAGGCTATAGTCCTTGTCGCAGGGGTCACCGGCTTGATTCCTGGCCGGTCGACCATTTCCTGCATGTCTTCCCCCGCTCACTACTCCCCACATTTCCTGTCTCTCATCAGCTGTCCTGTCAAATAAAGGCAAAAAGGCCAAAATATATATTTAAAAAAGAGAAGAAAATGAGCCATTAATGAGATCTCTCATTTAAGTCTCAAATCAGACTCATGTCATGGTCTCAACTATTCCTCCTAGTGAATTTTAGGAGAAACTGATGAGAAACCAATGAGAGCAATTTGAAACTTGACTGAGGCTGAAGTGAGAATCTCAATTTTGTCTCTGGAGACTTAGAAGGGAAAGCCTTGAGCATTAAAATTTTCCTCTGGGATAGTCCTCCTCTGCCTGTTGACACTGTGGTAAAAATGTTAGAATAGAATGGGATGGAAAGGAAAAGAGTGGAATGGAACAAATCAAAGCAGAACAGAACAGAATGGAATAGAATGCTTCCGATTGGTCAAAACCTCATAACAATGGTGATAAATGATCAACATCAGAAGTGATGCTTGAAACAACCTGATCACACACATCATATTAAATCAATCCATGGAAAGGAGTCCTGGACATTTCTCCTCTGCGTGTTGACACTGTGGTAAAAAGGTAACTGTGGAATGGGATAGAATGGACTGGAAGGGAAAAGGGACGTAACAGAACAGAGTAGAATGCTTCTGATTTGTCAAAACCCCATATCAATGATGATTAAGAAACCTGATCACACACGTCATATCAAATAAATCCACAGAAAGGAGTCCAGTACGTACCTCTCCTGCCTGTTGACACTGTGGTAAAAATGTTAGAATGGTATTGGATAGAATGGAATGGATCAAAGCAGAATGTAAAAGAATGCAATAGAATCCTTCTGATTGGTCAAAACCTCATAACAGCGATGATTAATTCTCAACATCAGAAGCGATGCTTGAGACAACCTGATCACACACACGTCATATCAAATCAATCCACAGTAAGGAGAATAGTATGTTACGAAACAGAATAGAACACATCACAGCATAATGGAATGTATAGATTGATGAAAGCCAAGTAGAACCGTGTTTCATTCTATCAGGGACAACCTGATCACACAGGTCACATCAAATCAATCCACAGAAAGTAGTCCGTCACATTCCCTCACTACCTGTTGACACTGTGGTAAAAACGTTGGTGTGGTCTCAGGCTGGTCTTGGTCGTGGGGAAATAATGACAGTTAGTGGGCACAGATGTGAGAGCAGCCTGAGGAGCTGCTGGACCCCAACCATCTCTGAGAGGGAACAGTGGAGCAGCACCCTGCATCTCTAAGCTGCTGATCTCTACAAAGAGGTTTTGATGATAGCAACACTCAGTGTAAGACTGAAGGAACAACACGCACAATGCTAGTTTGGATGACTGGAAACAAAAACAGACAGGTGAAGGCGGGAAAGTGTTCTACATAATAAAACAAGCAATTAATCAACATCTATTTCCAGCTCTTCTCTCAGACTCACACTCACCCTGTCTGCTTTTTTTCCCTCTACCTTTACAAATTATAAAAACACCCCTGGTCCTCTGCCATCCCTGCAATAAAGGAAACACTTAGGCTGCCTACGTTTCCCACAGTCCTCAGCTGCAGGCGGGCAGAAAGGACTGTAATTTGCCTGTCTAATTACCGGGCTATTTAAAGGGATGTGAGTGTGTAGCTGCATAATACAACACTGACACAGAACACACTCATCGCAAACGCCCAGAGCTTCACATCAGAATAGAAACACACACACACACACACACACACACACACACACACACACTGAGTATAGCTCCCAGCAGCAACAATAAAGCTGTCAGAGTGTGCAGCATCTCTGGGAAGAGAGAGAAAAAGAGAGGATTGAGAGATAAATGGAGAGCACACAAAGGAAGAGTTGAATTATTCATGGAGGGTTTTTTTTTTTTTTTTTACGATTGGAGCTTTCTTTTGTTGTTTTTTTTTCCTCTCTGTGTTTCTGTTTCTGGAGTTTTAACCTCACGTAGAGCGCTGAGAGAGGAGAGGACGGTCTTGAACTGAGCCTGATATCAGCTACAGTTTCTATTGATGTAACAAAAGAGGGGAACACTGTGATATGAGGCTGTTTGTGAGCTATTCTCTGAGTGTTAGGCTTTGATTTTTTAAAAGTTGCACTCCAAACAGGCTGTAAGTTTAAAGTTTATTGTTGTGCTTATTCTGAAGAAGAAAAAAAGATGCTCTCTTGGAATGAACTAAGTAATTTTGTTGATCAAAGACTCCTTTGAACACATCATAAGCTGTTTTCACACCTGCACAAAATTCCTAAAGATTACAGACATTTCTCTGGATTGGCTGCATGTGCGAACGCAAACAGACTTCACCCACCCACACACACACACACACATCTAGAATTTAGAGTCAGCAATCAACCTAGTGAGTGGGAGGAAGCCAGAGATTACCAGTGCATGCATGAGGAGAACATGCAAACTGCTTTGAAGCAACAGTGCTAACCTTTACACCACCCTGCAGGCTGCAGCAGAAATTATTTGGGATGCAGGAAATATGATGCTACTCAGTCGACCAATCACAGGGCTCGCTGCCTGCATTGTTTTGATGCAGAGTTACATTTTTGCAAAGGTGCACGTCAGGCTACTTATGGAAGCTTCTGCGAAGGTCGATTCAACGCAGAAGTCTAAATCAGGCTTAACAAGTAAAAGTAGCAAGAAGTTCTTAAAACAAGATGGAATACTTATTTCAAGAAACATGTGCATGCTGCAAAGATGATTTCAATTTTGCTGTGTGTTTCTGTTTCTTAATCCTGTGTGAATAAAAAAGAAACCATAATATATAACATGACAGGCATGCAGGGTATCACTTTAAAAATGATACACTCACTCCACTCTCTCAGACAAACACACTGGTTTCTATTCATTTACAAATCCCTCACTGGTAAAACCCCGTTCTATCTGCAGTCACTAATCAAACTACACAGCACAAACCGGAGCCTGCGCTCAAGTAGCCTTATCAAACTCATCACACCCAAAGCCCAGACCTCCTTTGGTCGCACCTCCTTCCAGTTTTTCACTGCAAATGACTGGAATCACCTTCAACAATCCCTAAAGCTGACCTCTCTCATTCCACTCGCCACTTTCAAAAACTTAAAGGTGACATATCATGCAAAATTGACTTTTTAATGGTTCTTTACCTGAAATATGTGTCCCTGTCTACAAACCCCCTGAGAATGAAAAAAATCCATTCTGCCCCTGTTCTGATTTCTCCACCTTTCTGTAAATGTGTGTGAAACGAGCCGTTTCAGACTTCCGTGTTTTTGTTACGTAACAACAATATCCGGTCTGTCACGGAGTCAGAGCTCGGAGCTTGTTCAGCCCATAGACTGTATAAAATAATACTGAATGCTTGCATGCTAGTTGTAGGCTGTCTTAATAAACTCAAAGGTCGGTTTTACTCCCCACGTCTGCAGGTTTGAAGATCTAGTGGATGATTTTTATTTGTCATGGATAAGTGCTAGCGCTAATTAGCATAGCCACACAGCTACATGTTCATAGCTGTAGCTGTAGCTGTGTACCAAGACACACATCGACATACTGACAAATAAAACAACAAGAAACACTAAATCTGTGACCAATCCTTCAGAAAGGTCCTGCTGCCTTTCTGGTAGAGGTCGGTTTTACTCCACACGTCTGCAGATTTGAAGATCTAGTGGATGATTTTTATTTATCATGGATAAGTGCTAGCGCTAGTTAGCATAGCCACATAGCTACATGTTCGTAGCTGTGTACCAAGACACACGTCTACATACTGATAAATAAAACAACAAGGAACACTAAATCCTTCAGAAAGGTCCTGCTACAGGCGCCTCTCCGTCAGGATCAGATTCAGGATCAGATTCAGAGGGTTGAAGTAACGGGATCTCTGAGCAGCCGTGTATATTCAGCCAACATGTAAACATTAGATCAACGTGCTGGACAGCCGAGGCACATCCACTTCCTGAGGGGGCGTGGTCAGAGAGAAAACAGAGTGTTCTGAGGAGGACTGAAGAAGAGGGTTCTTCAGGCAGACCAAAATCTGATTTCAAAGTGTTTTTTTGAGCATAAACTTTAAAGACATGTTTTGGGGACCTCTTAGACCAATATATGTTGATGAAAAAAGCGTGATATGTCACCTTTAATACACCCCATAACTCAACATCACTGCACTTGCTTTTAAATTGCTTTTAAGTTGTTCACTGCTGTCATATATTTGTATTGTATTGTTCTGTCTCTAGGTTTCTCTGTATGTCCTCTCTGTTTTTTGTTTTGTCTTTTATTTGTTGTCATGCCACCTGTGTTGCCTTCTCGCCCAGGTTGTTATTGCAAATGAGAATTGGTTCTCAATTAACTCACCTGGTTAAATAAAGGTTAAATAAATACATAAATACAACCTCTTTAAAATTGCAGCTAGTTTAATTCCGAAATTTCATCTTGATAAAATGCAGGAACAAACTGAACTCTTACACTGAATGTTTTTACATGAATAGTCACTGTTGATGTCATGAAGCCCCAGGTTTGACATTTCAAAAAAGCCTTTTTGGGGGTATTTGTTTGGAGCCAGAAGACACAACACAACCAGCCAATAGACCGACCAACCAACCAACCAATCAACAAAGAGATAAATATTAAAATAAATAAAGTTTGGTGAGGAGGGTCTGTCTCCCTGCAGTTGAACCTTTCAATCCCAGCTATCAATCCTAAAACATACACATCATTCAGAAAGTAAGGATTGTGGAAGGAAAGTTTAAAAAGTGATCTCGGTCCTGAACTTCTCTGGAAAATGTAAACTGGGGCAGGAAGTACGTTAACAACTCATTTTCTCATAAGCAGCTTACTCACTGAAATTCTGTAACAGCGCAGTGACAGAGTCCAACTGTTAACCTTTGTACTCACACACTGAATCCTGCAACGGTGTGATATCAGTCCCAGTGTGTGATTGTGATCTCATGTTACATTACGGCAAGAGGCAGTTCATTGAGGCTGTTACACATCACCACTGTCTTCCCTCTGATCCACCTCTGTTACCACATCTGAGGGGGGATCAGAGGCAGAACACCTCACTGTCTCGCCTCTGTACGTTACACAGTGAATCAGCCTTTAAATGGTAACATGTAAGAGCCTTTGGACGACAATACAATCAGACCTCTTTTAGGCATCCAGTAGAGTCGCCCCCTGCTGGCCCATGGAGAGTGTAGATTTATATTAACAATGAAAATAACTCTATCTAATATTTGTGATCTTCTTCACATTTTTTTTTTTGTAAAAATATATTTAAGTTTAAATCCAAATGCTAAATCCAAACGCTAAATCTAAATCCAAATATTAAATATAAATGTTAAACGTTAAATCTAAGTGTTAATTCTAAATGTTAAATAAATATAAATGTGAAATATAAATGTGAAATATAAACCTAAATTTTAAATCTAAATATTAAATCTAAATCTAAATGTTAAATGTTAAATCTAAATGTTAAATATAAATGTTAAATAAATCTAAATGTTAAATCTAAATGTTAAATAAATCTAAATGTGAAAGATAAACCTAAATGTGAAATGTTAAATCTAAATGTTAAAAGTTAAATCTAAATGTTAAATCTAAATGTTAAATTTAAATCTAAATGTAAAATCTAAATCTAAATGTTAAATCTAAATCTAAGTGTTAAATATAAATCTAAATGTAAAATATAAATCTAAATGTAAAGTCTAAATGTAAATCTAAATGTTAAATGTTAAATGTAAAGTTTAAATGTAAATCTAAATGTTAAAAATAAACATAAATGTTAAATCTAAATGTTAAATGAAAAATCTAAATGTTAAATCTAAATCTAAATGTTAAATGTAAAATATAAATGTCAAATCTAAATCTAAATGTTAAATGTTAAATCAAAGTGTTAATTCTAAATATTAAATATAAATGGTAAATGTTGAATCAAAGTGTTAATTCTAAATGTTAAATTTTAGTGTTAAATATTGCAACCCTAAATATTTAGCTAATATGCTAATTCACACTGCTGCCTAGCGGATATACTAAAATAATAGCTTCATAAATTGATACAGACTTAGCAATAGCAACTTAGCTTGTCCGTACCATAAACTGGGTCAGCTCTGTCTCTGGGCGTTGTGAAATCTCTTTATGGCCTCTAAAACTACCTACGGATAGTAACCCATAGGAGTCCGTACTGACAGACTATGATTTGGAAATAAAGCTTTTATTTTGGTACTAAAGGCAGACGATCCGAACTCACAATTGCACAAATTGCTTTCCTAGTGGAAGCTAAATTTAAAAAATAAATGTAATAACTTTCTTTATATAGCACCTTTAAAAATGTATGTTTGCAAAGTGCTTTTC
Source organism: Notolabrus celidotus (assembly GCF_009762535.1). Lineage (NCBI taxonomy): Eukaryota > Metazoa > Chordata > Actinopteri > Labriformes > Labridae > Notolabrus > Notolabrus celidotus. The sequence continues at coordinate 3,652,958 of NC_048284.1, forward strand.
CAGAGACAGAAAAGGTAGAACTAACAGAAAAAATCAGAGAACAAGCAGAGAACAGTCCAGAAATTCAACTAAACCAGAATTTAAAGCTGTATCCTCACACTTATTGTAATTTAATGCTGAAGTTATCTTTATGTATTGTTCAACTTCAGCTTTATCTTAGTGCAAGCAGCATTTATTAAATCTGCCTCTCCCAAATTCCCAAACATGAGTGAGCGGATATTAAACAATGAGGCTTTCATGACTCACGCATATTTTTGTCTCATTTTCGACATTTGGGATTTAAATGACCCTCAGTGCTGCAGTCAGGGAGCATCGGTGTCTGCTGTGCTCTCAGCTGAACGACTTAAGATGCAGCTTCACTTCCACAAACTAACCGTCTGTATCTCTGAGTTCTGACTGAGCTGCATCAGAGGTTCAACGTCTTACTTTGAAAGGAACCGCTTCTTTAACTGGTGAGACTTCTGACCTCTCTTCCACTTGGTTCTTTTGTGATGCTAACACACTAAATAATTTCTCCCTCTCTCTCTCTCTCTCTCTGTGTTGCATGTGTGTGTGTGTGTGTGTGTGTGTGTGTGTGTCATTCAGCTAAATAAAGCCGTGGAGTGTTGGGCTCAGCATCTCTGTTCTTTGTGCTGATGGGAAAGCGACAGTAGATGATGCACCATGTCAGCAAACACATAACAATAGATCGTCTGGTATCTCTGTCTCTCTCTCTCACTCACACTCACACACACACACACACACACACATTCTCACACACACACTCAGTTACAATGAATGTTTATGGGAGTGACTCCCTGCTGTCACTGCTGTTAAACACTAAGCCTGTTTGCAGTATGAAGCCCGCTACAAACAAGATACACACACACAGAAACACACACACACAAACTCACAACAATGCTGTCAGGGATAAAAAATCAAAAAGCAAAACATCTTTCTGAATCAGGAGCCGGCTTTCTAAGATCTTTTTATACTTTAACTGGAGCACAGCTGAGGGTTTCACCAAGCACCGAGCTCTCATGCGTACAGTAACAGAAAGTGTGAGAGCGTCGTGCTGAGAGAGAAACTCCAAAGCTCTCCGATGATCAATCAGACGATCCTTTCTGCAGCTCCAACAATCAACTGAACATGAGTGTGTGAGAGATGTACTGTATCAACAAGCATGGTGCCCAAAGGAACTCCAACAACAGGTTGCAAGCAAGTGGCAACCCGCAGTCTTAAAATATGAAGCCCATGCAGATGTGCTAAAAACTGCAGTTCATCCAGCGTCCACTTGAGGCTGCAGAAACACAGGAAACCACATACACACCCATTCAGAGAAGACGATCTTTACAGCAGAAATAAACATGTTTACAGCCTGGTTCAAAAAACATGTTTAAGTCTGAGTAGCTTATTTCTCAATCGGCACACACTGTACGGGAGGTACATTTTTTTTTATAACTCATTATTTTTGCCCAAATAAGGGCATGGCTCACTTGATTGACAGGTGGGCACCCTGTAGCTGTTAGAGGCTCAAAGCCCGCCTCTTTACCTCACACTAGCTCAGATGAAGTAGGGTGAGTTCAGCATTTCCAATATGGCACCCGCCAACGATTGGCTTCCAAACAGCACTTCAGGAACAGATGGGTGACGTCATGGATACTACGTCCATTTATTATACAGTCTATGGTTGAGAGTCAGGGTTCCAAAGTTTGATCCGTGTTGAAATCAAAAAGTTTGAAACGCTAACAATTTTTGTTATTTTGACATTTTTATCTCTGGATCCATGAAACGAAACCACCTCCCTTCATTCTCTAACTCATTACTTTCAAAAAAATCAATAAACTGATCAACTTTCTTTGATTTGTAGACTTATAAAAATAGATAAACAAACAAACAAGCCATGAAAACAAGACATTTCACTGTTGTTTTGTTTCTGGTTCCAGAAAATGCAAACTCCAACTCTTGGTCCAGTTTTGCAAAGATTTATAATTAATAGCAACACTTAAGTCCTAGATCATAATAAAGTAAAGAAAACGTTGCTATTTCATATATTTATGTAACTTGGACTATGTGCAGGAATTGCATTTTTTGATTGATTTCTACTGGTTTCAGATTCATGAAAGGATTAAACCAGGATGATGTGGGACAAGGAAAGGAACACCCGGCAGTAGAAACAGCCTTGTTTTTCATTGTGAGTGATTTGTTTGACCTTTTAATGAAAGCAAGGCGAGATTTTCATGAGGAAAAACGTACAGGAAAAAATCTGGAGAGAAAAAGCTCCCACTTTGTCCACAGGGGGCGCCAAAACAGACACAAACTGAAAGTTCCTCACAGGAGCTTTAAAATCTCACTGCACCTGCCATACGAAGAATTACCTTCTCCAAATGAATATGTGAAACAAACACGCCAAATCCAGCATGTTTCTACGTTTTCTTCCATTTCTGTCTCGGCTGTTCTTTTCTTTTTACATCATCATGTTTGTTTGTTTTGTCTACTCTCTCACCGCCTCCAAAGAACCTCAAACACCATGTAATAAACCCTGAAAAGCATCAGGATAATGTAGAAGTCCAACACACTGAGACATGTCTGTGCAGCAGCAGTAGCAGCAGGACATGAGCTCATCTCTGGTTTAGCTGCAGAAAATACTGAAACCGCTAATGACGGCTAACTGCTGAGGTGTCCACACATGTGACCACGGCTGGCAGAGGCTGACACCTAAAAACACCCGGAGAGAGGCTGAGGCTAAAAGTGAAGCTCGCCACAGACACATGCTGCTAAAAGCAAAGACTGGAGACACCGTCCACTGTGTGGAAACAGTGAAAGACAGCTGCTGTGTGGGTCAGATGCAAAAGAAAGACTTTTCTTTTTATAATGGTCTCGTTCTTGTTCAAACAAGGCCACAGACCTGTGTGAACTTGAGCTGTAGAGCGTCACACAGTTATCCTGAGTGTTATCGATCCTGTTGAGAGAGTGTTTAGTTAATCAAACATCAGCTCAGTGGGGGGCTGTAATGACTGGAGCTAATCCATACTTCCTGTTCAGCAGTGGGCACATACAAACATTAGAGGTTTAACTTTGTAACAGCCACATCAAGTCACCTCTTCATTTACAGCTCTGAATGTTTGAGAGTCGTTAGGGTTGTGGTCGTAGGTTAGATCTTTGGTTAAGGGGTGTAAGAGAGACATGAGGGTTGGAGTAGAAGAATAGATCTTTGGTTAAGGGTTGTAAGAGAGACATGAGGGTTGGAGTAGAAGAATAAATCTTTGGCTAAGGGGTGTAGGAGAGTCGTTAGAGTTGAGATTGGTGGAGAGTTATTAGGGCTGGGGTCGTAATGAGTCGTTAGGTTTAAGATTTTAGAAAAGTCAATAGGGTTGGGGTCATAGGAGAGTCGTCAGGGTTGTGGTTGTAGGATAGATCTTTGGTTTAGGGTTGTAAGAGAGTCATTAGTTTTGAGATTGTTGGAGAGGTAGTAGGGCTGGGCTCGCAAAGAGTCGTTAGATTTGTGATTTGAGAAAAGTCATTAGGGTTTGGGTTGTAGGAGAGTCGTTAGGGTTGGGGTTGTAGGAGATTTGTTACATTTTGGATTGTAAGAGAGTCGTTAGGGTTGGAGTTGTAGGATTGATTTTGAGTTAAGGGTCATAGGAGAGCCGTTAGGGTAGCGGTTGTAGGAGACTCGTCACACCTTGGTTTGTAAGAGAGTCGTTAGGGTTGGGGTTGTAGGAGACTTGTCACACCTTGGTTTTGTAAGAGAGTCGTTAGGGTTGGGGTTGTAAGAGATTTGTCACATTTTCATTTGTAAGAGAGTCGTTAGGGTTGGGGTTGTAGGAGACTCGTCACACTTTGGTTTGTAAGAGAGTCGTTAGGGTTTGAGTCGTAAGATAGATCTTTGGTTAAGGGTTGAAGGGGAGTCGTTAAGGTTGCGGTTGTAGAGGGTTTATCAGGTTTTGGTTTGTAGGAGAATTGTTTGGGTTGGAGTCGTACGATAGATTTTGATTTAAGGGTTGTAGGAGAGTTGTTAGTGTTGGGTTTGTAGGTTAGATCCTTTGTTAAGTGTTGTTGGGAGTCGTTAGGGTTGGAGTCATAGGATAGATTTTTGCGGCCATTAGAGAGTCGTTAGATTTGTGATTGTAGAAAAGTCATTAGGGTTGGGGTTGTAGGATTGATTTTGAGTTAAGGGTCATAGGAGAGTCGTTAGGGTAGCGGTTGTAGGAGAGTCGTTAGGGCAGCGGTTGTAGAAGGTTTGTCAGGTTTTGGTTTGTCAGAGAGTCGTTAGGGTTGGAGTCATAGGATAGATCTTTGCGATCATTAGAGAGTCGTTAGATTTGTGATTGTAGAAAAGTCATTAGGATTGGGGTTGTTGGAGCTTTGTCATGTGTTGGTTTGTAAGAGAGTTGTTTGGGTTGGGGTCGTTGGATAGATTTTGAGTTAAGGGTTGTAGGAGAGTTGTTAAGGTTTGGATCATAGGAGAGTCATTAGGGTTGGGGTCGGAGGATAGATCTTTGGTTAAGGGTTGTAAGAGACTTGCTAGGGTTGAGATTGTTGGAGAGTCATTAGGGCTGGGGTCATAGGAGAGTCGTTGGGTTTGAGATTTCATAAATGTGGTTAGCGTTGAGTTATAGGAGAGTTGTTATGGTGGTGGTTGTGGAAGGTTCATCAGGTTTTGATTCGTAACAGAGTCATTAGGGTTGGGGTCATAGCATAGATCTTTGGTTAAGGGTCCTAAGAGAGTCGTTAGATTTGATATTTCAGTAAAGTCGTTAGGGTTGGTTTCCCAAAATGAATTAAAAGTAACAGGAATAACCGGCATGTTCAACATTTAAAGCTAACAGAAGTGTCAACAGGCGATGGGAGATGTGCCAGGACTCCTTTCCTCAGATTGATGTAGTGTTTGAGATCAGGTACCACTGTTAACTGGTTTTGACCAATGAGGATCAAGCATCTACCACAGCCGGGTGATAATCATACTGAACTTTAATGTTGTGTCTTTGAGTGAACATTGCTTTTTGGCATCAAATTGAGAAGAATGAAAAAAAAACCATGAATTTCCTTCACAAGTAAATCTTCACTGCAGTGTTATGAACGACCTAATTCTGAAATATTTCCTGAAGGTAATAAAAATAACATTTTTGTCTGTCTAGCTTGGTGGATGTCTTTATTATCTCTGGCTTAGGATTGTATTGTTTTATTAGATTATTACAGCTCTACTGAAAATCAAACGTGGTCTTGTATGTGTGTGTGTGTGTGTGTGTGTGTGTGTGTGTGTGTTCCTCCCAGCACTACCAGTAAGTAACACTTAGTTTCAGAGGCTTTTCAGCTCTGACAAGAAGTAAATTCAGAGAGAAACTCTGGATTGTTACATTTATTTGTCAAAAGTGGGGCGATTTTAAAGATTTGGAGGCTGTGGGTGTCTTCAAACCAAAAAGGCTCAGTTTGAGTCCAAGTCTTTAGAAACTCATATGAGTCAGAGTCAGTCTGGTTCACACACAGGTCTGAGATTCCAGCAGGGATTTAGGGCGAGAGAGCCGCAGGATTGGGTGAGAAAAGAGAGCAAAGTGTGTGTGTGTGAGAAACAGGGCGAGTGCGTGTGAGAAAGTTTTTTCCCATGACTCTGCAGCAGGTAGGGGTTTGGGATTAGAGAGTGTGGCCCAGCTCGGTTTGGAGTCCTGAATCCTGCCCTCAGAGGACTGTGTGAAGCGTTAGAGAGCATCAAAAGAAGAAGAAAAACCTCCAAATCTTTCTCCTAGTCCTCAATTTTCACACTAAGGCTTGAAGTCATAATCTTCAAGGTCTTCATAAATAAATATGCGGTATGATTATTTGTGTCCCTGACATTTAACATATCCTGAATCCAAGTTTTTCACATACTGAAGAAATACCCAGAACCAAGCGCCTCAACTGGAACAGAAGATTTCAGAAACACCTCACACTAGCTGGACAGAAGTTAGGTAGAGTTCAGCATTTCCAATATCATCAATCAATCTTTATTTGTATAGCGCCAAATCACAACAAATGTTATCTCAAGACGCTTTTACAAACATAGGAGGTCTAGACCGCCACAAATTATGAACAGAGACCCAACTTCAAGACAGGATAAGACTCAGTCTGACCCCACCTTAATCCATCATGAGCATTGCACATCGCAGTATTTAGCTAGTTACAGTGGCGAGGAAAAACTTCCTTTAACAGGCAGAAACCTCAGGCAGGACCAGACTCATGTTAGGCAGCCATCATGCCTCGACCGAGTTGGGTCTGGAAAGAGGGATAGAGGGGAGTAAGAGAGAGAGGTGATAGTGATGAGACGAGTAGTAGAAGCTGTTGCCGCTGGAGTCAAGCACGTCCGTATCAGCTGGAGTCCAGATCGTCCGCAGCAGGAGGACATCTACGGCAGCTCAGAGGAATCTACGAGACAAGGGAGCTCAGGGACTCCAGAAAGGTCTATGGTTAGTAACTTTAATGGGGCAGGCAGAGTTAAAGTAAGTGATGGGGGGTTGGGGGTGCTCTAACTATAAGCTTTGTCAAAAAGGAAAGTTTGAAGCCTACTCTTAAAAGTAGAGAGGGGGTCTGCCTCCCGGACCCTGACTGGTAGATGATTCCAAAGGAGATGGGCCGGATAACTGAAGGTTCTACCTCCCATACTACTTTTAGAGATTTTAGGTACAACAGAGTTACACTCTGAATAAATCACGTGTAATTTCCTGTTTTCAAACACCATAAAGCTCATAAAGCTTCACCCTCTTACAGAATGACAACGTTCATTTTAACAAACAGTCTAAGCTCTCTCTTCTGACTTCAACAACTCAACAAGGTCTTCCCTTACCCCATGTATAGCTTTGGAACGGTGACTTCTGTCATGTATTTTCATGTTGGTGACATAGCATGATTCTAGTGTGTACCATCCTCCTAAAGCCCTCAATCTCTATGACTCTGTAAGGAAACTGCTCACTGTAGGCTCCTTTGGAATTAAACAGAGGCAGGATGGGCTCCAATAGCTCTTCAGTCCAGCTTTCATTTCCCAGACACATCAATGAGCCTTGGCCCCCCGTGACCCTGTCCCTGGTTCACTGGTTCTCTTAGGTACTGACCTCTGCAGACCAGGAACAATGGTGCACATATCCGTAATCGTTTAAAAGTTATCAGCCAGTTGTAAGAGTTACAGTCTGAACAAGTCTGGTCTAATTTCCTGTTTTTGAGCACCATAAAGCTCCTTTAGTTCTGCTGCTCTCTCTGCTGAAACATCATGTTATAGTATTAACCTGGACACGGTCAGTGATTGATAATAACACAGCTTCTTCCATTTATGTGTAACTGAGTCCTCGAGTAACTCTCTCTCTCTTACACACACACAAACAAGTGTATTATTAAAATGCCTCCAGCCTTCATTTCATATGTGAAGCAGAGCAGACATACCTGTCTGTCTGCTTCTCTAATACCTGTAATTCCTCGACCCCAGGCTCTCTCTCTCTCTGTGTGTGTGTGTGTGTGTGTGTGTGTGTGTGTGTGTGTGCGTGAGAACAAAAAGAGAAAGGTAAGCTCTCCTTCCTCCCCATTGGTCTGTTTGAATCTAACCGACCAATCAGAGGCCTGCTCTGCTCTGCTGCATGCCTCTGTACACCTTTGTACTTTAGTCACATCACAGGAATGTTAAACGCTCGCTGTCATCAAGTCTTTGAGTTATGTTTGCTCTGTAATCTCTGCACATTACATTAGCTCATAACTGTTTTTAAAGCAACACGTCATTTCCTCAGACACTTAAAAGTAGTATGGGAGGTAGAGCCTTCAGTTATCAGGCCCCTTTCCTTTGGAATCAAGTACCAGTCAGGGTCCGGGTGGCAGACACCCTCTCTGTTTTTAAGAGTAGGCTTCAAACTTTCCTTTTTGATAAAGCTTATAGTTAGAGCTGGATCAGGCTTGGACCAGGTCTTAGTTATGCTGCTATAGGCTTAGACTGACACACTGGGATCCTGTCTCTCCCCTCTCTCTGCCTGTCACTTGCTTTAACTCTCCCTGTCCCATTAAAGTTACTAACCATAGATCTTTCTGGAGTCCCTGAGCTCCCTTGTCTCGTAGGTTCCTGCTGTTATGGACGTGCCAGACTCCAGCTGCTACAACTACTACTATCTATCTCACCACTATCATCTCTCTCTCTCTTCATCTCCCTCTCTCCCTCTCTCCAACACGGTCTCAGCAGATGTGTGTCTAACATGAGTCTGGTCCTGCTGGAGGTTTCTGCCTGTTAAAGGAAGTTTGTCCTTGCCACTGTAACTTGCTAAATGCTGCAAAGTGCTCTGCTCATGGTGGATTAAGATGAGATCAGACTGAGTCCTGACTGTAAGATGGGACTGGATCTTATCCGGTCTTGATGTTGGGTCTTTGTTAATATTATAACATAGAGTACGGTCTAGACCTGCTCTGTCTATCATGGAGGCATCTGTTTAAGAGTGACACTGCTTCAAAATCAGGTCAAAAACTCACAGCTCTGAGGCGCCGTTGACCTTGTGTTTTAAACGTGTGTCTCATGGACAGAGGCTATGGTCCTCGTCACATGGGTCACTGGTTCAACACAAAGGCAGTAATGCCCCCAAGAACCTCCCAGCTGTTCTGCTTTCTTTACGTTCTTGTCTTCCTCTGGTTGTCAACTGTCATCTCACTCCTTTGATTAACATGATCTTACATTTATCAGAGGGAGGAAAAGACTGAACGCCCTTTATGATAAAAATAGTTCAGTTCAAAGCAAACAGCCAAAGTTTCCCCTTTAAACTTAAAGATTATAAACTCATCCTGACATTGTGAGACATAGTGTGTACTGTAACTCAAAGTAGTTTTAAATGTGACAGCTAAGATGTGTTTAAAGACAGTGTTTTAATGTGATGTGTCAGAGTGAAGGCTTTATTCGTGGGCTCTGACTCCCTCTGTTGGTCAAATAAATATTTGAATGAAGGCCGGCTGAGAGGAGGATTTATGGATTTAAAATCACAGAGGATCATCTGCTGACTAGTTCATCAACATAAAGGTGGTTTTATCACTATCATGACACAATTTGAGATTAAATTCATCATCGTTTTTGCAAATATGCTCCATATGCATGAGTGGCTAGTACTCAATCACTGCCTCATTACTGGTAGCATCATACATATGTAATGTTAAAGTTTAAGTTTCATGTGCTCATTTGTCTGTACTGCATCTATTAGTATTTTAATATTTTTATTAAACTTTTCAACATATAAGACACACAATATTAAACATACTGAACACAATACATAATGGCCTTACACACTTGCATACACCTGAGCAGCTTGAAATACATCACTGAGAGGGGGAAAGAGAAAGAATAGAAATTATAACAATGGAGAGGGTAATATTAGCATTAAACTGAAATCATACACAAATTTGAAATAAATAAGTGGAAGTCAATTGGCAGGGGTTCTTCCTATATAGTGCAGAAATGGCTGCCATATCCTTTTAAACTTTTGGAGTGAGCCCTGGGTCGTGTATCTAAGTTGCTCCACCAAGATCTGCTTTGTACTGCATCTATTAAAAAACATATGCCATGGTAGTTGTCATATTTATTTTTATATTGTCTTAATTAGGATGTAATTTACACAAACATGTTTTAAAAGCTGTTTGGAAAAGTCACATTCAAAGAGGAGTTTAAAGTGGATGGATGGGCTTCAATATGCACCCTGTGAAATAATCCTCTACCACTAAAAGTCATGCATTTAAAACACTACACACGTATTAAAGTACTGTTGGCAACTTATATACATACAGTATAAAATATGAAATGTTGAAATACTCATTGTGCAATAAGATGTTTCCCTCAGTGTTTGTTTGACTGATGACTATATAGCAATTGATTATGTAGGACTTTCTGGACTCATGATACTGATGCACTTATTTTTGTCCCGTTATTCTGCTTTTGATTTTTAAGATTTAGAAAATTGTGACCAATTTCAACATTTCGAAGGATAATCTTCAGCAATACATATCATACTATCAGCGGGCTGAGATAAGAGTGATATAAAGGTTAGAAATGGATGGGATAGAATGGAATGGAATGGAACGGAGCTGAATGGAACAGAATGGAATAGAATGCTTCTGATTGGTGGAAACCTCAAAACAACGGTGATTCATTCTCAACATCAGAAGTGACTCTTGAGACACCTGATCCCACATCATATCTAATAAATCCACAGAAAGTAGTCCGTCACATTCCCCCTCTGCCTGTTGACACTGTGGTAAAATCGTTAGTGTGGTCTCAGGCTGGTCTTGAGAGTGGGGAAATAATGACAGTTAGCGGGCACAGATGTGAGAGCTGCCTGAGGAGCTACTGGACCCCAACCACCTCTTAGAGGGAACAGTGGAGCAACATTCTGTCCTGTGATCCAGCCAATGGCAGCAAAGCTGGAGAGAGCATCTCTAAGCTGCTGATCTCTACAAAGTCACTTAAACCAGAAGAGGAAGAGATGATAGGTTGTGACATTTGCCTCATTTATGTTTAAAGATGAGTCAAAGTCAAAGCTCTGAGATGAAGGAGAGCTAAATGAGGACAGAAATGTCAACATGAGTCCCGTTTACCTCGTCTGACGTTAACTTCAGTGGAAATGTTCAGTTTCATGTGAATTAGAACAAATACACTGGCTGATGTTTTGGATTGACGTGAACTTAAGTGTCTGGTTTAATGTTAATTAATCCTACTAGGTGGCTGATGAGCACCTATTGCCTTGGAGGCATTACAGAATGTGGAATCAGAGAGAGTTAATTATTTAGCTGTTTGAATATATCAATTTTAAATCAGTTAAATCATCTTTAAATCAGTATTCTAAGTCACCTTGTTTATGTCTTTATTTGATTGCCAGGTAATCCATTGTTATGCGTCATAAATACTGTGTCAAAGAACCATATATAAGGAAAAATAGTGATCTTCATGATAAGACTGCTGAGTCAGCATTATGAGGCCCTACCCCCTGGGCGTATCTGGAGCTCCCAGAAGGCTTGACCCGAGCTTCCGGGTCAAATTTGAAGAATATGATTTGTTTTAATGATGCAATGGTAACGTGTTTGTGATCCCCAAATCAAAACGATCAAAAAGTTATCAGCAGTTAAACTGTTTAAGATACTCTGGGTTTTTTCTGCCTCGAAAAGTTAAAACCAGAGCTGTCTCTACCTTTAAAGAGTTCATAAGTAGAGGAAAGCAGCTCTAACTTGGCCTGGTGATGACGCATCCTCCACCCATGGATGACATCAGCTGTATATATAGAAGCTACATTAAGTGGACACACCCATACAGTTTCCTAACAACAGGGCAGGAAGCCTATAAAGGAATCATCTGATAACAGGCTGAGCTGAGTTTCTATAGATACACAAGTTTGACACTTTAGTGAATAAGAAGGTGAATCAAACACCTTTAATGCTATCTTTTCTTTAGAGTCATAACTAAACTGATAATCTATCTAATCTTTAAAAACATCAGAATAATTTCCAATGTAAACAGTTCCAAAGTCAAGATAAACACGTCGCTGTCACAGCTGCTATCAGTTTTATGACCATCAGTGACAGCCAGACACGTAGAGTTTCTTCCTGATTATTGATCTGATATCTTTGATGACCCAAATACGTAGCTTGTCAGTTAGCGCCTCCAAGAACAAACAACTGAGATTTCATTCCCCAGCCTTACAGCTCCTGACTGACGAATATGAGCATGTCTGAATGACTCTTTTAGGGTTAACTGTGAAACAACCAATGTACGATTTCCTGCTGTAAGGAAGAGTTGGAGCTTCAGGGAAAGAGATACTTAAAGTCCAACGTCCACTTGAAACAAGCCTGACTCAGTGCCAAGAGTGTAGTGCGGCTATCAAGAGATGAGAATACTGATTAAACTTTGGGGGAAACCAAAGACTTCCTACCAACACAGTCAGCTTGGGTTACACCAATAACATCTCTTTTTTTCTAAGCCCCCGTGGAGAACTCCAAGGTTCCCCTCTAGGACCCTTTGTATTTTCACTTTTACATCATTTTCACTGTTTGTTCATCGAATAAATGTGTTAAATAAAGTAATACACAAATATCAACAGGATGTAAGATCATAAATAGTGTTTAAAAGATTAAAACGTCCCTCTAGAACAGGGGTTCCCAAAGTGTGGGTTGGGACCCCCTGGGGTCACAAATGGGGGGTCGTGAAATGTCTTCAAGAATGTTTTTTTTAAAGTTATCTAAAAATAGTACATTTTACCCATTATAGTAAAAAATATGGAAGCTAAATTTGAAATAAAACCTTGAAATTAGAAAATGTAATGATTTTTCTTCCTTTCTTTGTTTCCAGATGACTCCTAAGTTTAGAGTTAGTGAACAGTTGATCATCAAAAGCATCAGTAGCAGTAGGTTAATTCATAACGGCACAGGAAACACAGACACATGCTCATGTAGGTAGGGTCATTTTCTTCAGACCAGCTAAATGAAGCCACATTAAATCAGTTTGAGGGACAGTGGGGGTCAAGAGTGTTTGGCACCTATATTTTGGGGGTCATTGGCTGAAAAGTTTGGGAACCCTTGCTCTAGAACACCACTCTCCCAGCATTCAGGCGTGCTGGTCGTACCTAAAGTCTTTAAAAGTAGCATGGGAGGCAGAACCTTAATTGTCAGGTTCCTCTCCTTTGGAATCATCTACAAGTCAGGCCTCTCTCTACTTTTAAAAATAGGCTTTAAACTTTCCTTTCTGATAAATCTTATAGTTACAGCTGGCTCAGGCTTGGACCAGCTCTTAGTTATGCTGCTATAGGCTTAGACTGCCGGGTGAACACACTGAGTTCAAGTATCTCTCCTCTCTCTCCTCTGTCTGCCTGACACTTACTTTAAATCCTCAAGTCCCTTTAAAGTGACTGACCATAGACCTTTCTGGAGTCCCTGAGCTCCCTTGTCTCGTAGGTTCCTCCGGATCATTGCAGACGGCAGTTCTAGATCAGCCTGCTGTTAGAGGAATTTTCTCCTCACCACCGTAACCTGCTAAATGCTGCAAACTGCTCTGCTCATGGTGGATTAAGACAAGACTGAACTTGTCTTATCTTGTAAATAATACAACTAAGAGTGAGGTCCAGACCTGCTCTTTTTGCAAAGTGTCCTTAGATAACCTTTGTTGGGAGTTGTGGTTATAAAGATGAACTGATTGATGGGTTGATCAGGAAAGAGATTAGAGCACCCGGTTTATCCACAGAAGGTGCCAACATCAACATAGACTGAAAGTTCCTCACTGGAGCTTTAGAGGGGTGCGTTACAGTCTATGTTATTCTGTATTCTAAGTGCAGCTGTGATGAAAGCGGTGGACTGCTGTGTCACTTTGTTTTTGTCAGATTCATCAATAAGCTATTACACTGTAAAAAGACGAGCTGCCAGTAATTGTAAAAGAAAAGAAGCTGCAAGAACACACAGTAAACCTTTGCTCGGAGCCACAGCTACAGGAATTAAAGACCAAAAAGGAGCTCTTTGCATAAGCCCTCATAACTTTAAAAGGTGTTCTCTTCCTAAAAAACAAAACTTCTGATGCACTTTCAGAAAAGTACTTTAGAAAGGTACTTTATTGCTCCCCAGGGGGGAAATTAATTTTTTTCACTCATGCTATTTTTGGACATGCTACACATACAGTTTTTTTGGTATATACATACAAATGCACACACATGCAGTGAACATGCTTAGGGAGAGATGTCAGAGTGAGGATACTGCCGCCAACCAGCGCACCCAGAGCAGTTGGGGGTTCGGTGCCTTGCTCAAGGGCACCCTGGCAGTGCCCAGGCAAGTGAACCAGCACCTCTCCAGCCACCAGTCCACTTGCCAAACTCAAGCGTGCTGGACACGGCCCTGGTGGTGAGGCTTTCAGCAGTGTGTCTGCCCCCTGGTGGCTGGCTGCAGTATAGGTCAAAAAATCCGTCTACCCCGTTCATTTGAATGGGGGAGCAGTCAAACTTTAAAAGATAAATACACGTGGTACAAATGTTTCTCCCATCCGTATGCTGTGGTGATATGTAGTTAGTATTTGAGTGTTTTGTGTTCAAGTCCTCTTTTTCCTGAAAAGTTTCTATTTCGTTAGTTATTAGAGTTTAAAAAAACGGGGTTTTACTTCCTGGTTTCCTTTGATTCACAGCCGCCGTAGAGGGAAACTTCAAAGGACACACAGCGTCTTATAATGCTACACTGTAGGGCGGAGCTTGTTACAATGTTACAATGTTACAGTGTTACAATGTTACAATGTTACAATGTTACAATGTCATTTAGCAGACGCTTTTATCCAAAGCGACGTACATACGAGAACAAGAACAACACAAGCAAAGATCTAGACCAGAGGAAACAAGATCAGTAAGAGGAACAAAGTGCTTCAAGTCAATTTGGGTGCAGGTACTGCCAAGCAGTGTAAAGGCAATGCACAAAAATAAGTAAGGAATTTTTTTTTTTTTTTTTCCCGAAATAAGGAACATCTACAATGAAGCAACCAACCAATTTAAGACCTTCCATTATCATCATCAACAATTAACATCACCACAATAATGACCAAAGTACCAAGTGCTGGGTCACTCAAGAGCTGAACACAGATTCCCAGAGTAGAGCAGGACAGTGTGAGTCAACTGTAGCTGGAAGACATGATCTGCCACTGGGGACAACAGTGGAGAACAGTCTAGCTAAGTGCATAGTGCTTCCTAAAGAGCTGGGTCTTTAGCTGTCTTTTGAAAGTAGAGAGGGACTCTGCAGATCGAATGGAGTTGGCCAATTAATTCCACCATTTAGGAGCAACAGAAGAGAAGAGTCCAGCTAGTGATTTTGAGGCCTTGTGTGCTGGAAGCACTAGGCGCTTTTCAGAGGCTGAGCGTAGCGGGCGAGAAGGGCAGTAGACCTGGATGAGGGGTTCCAGGTAAACAGTGGCTCTGGCTGCACAATGGCAGCGCCCAGGAGCAGGATTTTTTGGCTTCAGAACTGTACAACGGGAAGAGGCGGAGCCAAACTTCGTTCATACTGGGACTCAAATCGGCGACCCTTCGGTTCCCAAGCCAAGTCCCTATGGACTGAGCTACTGCCATCTCCTGTGAGAACGCCAGATCTTTGTCTCTGCCTGCTTTAACATAATGATGGCCACCCAGAAGGCACTTTGTTTGCTTCTGATCTACTGGAAGAGCATCCAGAGGGCCCTGTGTTTGGGTTTATTCTCCTTGGAAAGCATCAAGAGTTGCAATGTTTGGTTCTAATCTAGCGGAGGAACATCCAGAGGGTAATTTGGCTGTGTTTTATCAACTGACAGAGCTTCAAGAGGGCACTTTGTTTATCTACTGGAAGATCATCCAGAGGTTCTTTCTTTGGTT
The DNA here is from genome assembly GCF_009762535.1 of Notolabrus celidotus. Classification (NCBI taxonomy): domain Eukaryota; kingdom Metazoa; phylum Chordata; class Actinopteri; order Labriformes; family Labridae; genus Notolabrus; species Notolabrus celidotus. The sequence continues at coordinate 3,668,278 of NC_048284.1, forward strand.
CAGTAGAATGGAAGAACATCCAGAGGATAACTTGTTTATGCTTTCTTCACTAGAAGCACATATTTTTTTCATCAACACCGCCTTCTTCTCCGGGTTGAAACTCTTCCAAACCACAACAATTATGAACAGACAGAGAATCACCAAACTCTAAAAAACATGTCAACTACTGGGAGAAATAAGTAGGTCAACCTGATTAAAAATGACTAGTGCATGCAGGAACTCATAAAACACGTCAACTGCTGGCCAAAATAAGTTGTTCAACCTGCTTAAAATTGACTAATGGGTGTGGGATCTCACCCAGAAGCCTCATGATAAGAGATCCTCTGAGAAAAAATCTGTTAAAACCATGTGTATGTCTCAATACTGGACTTTGTTCTCAGCTGCTTCCAATGTACGACTTTATTACACACACACTCACACATAATCATTTGAGCTGACTTCACCATGGAGCGTTACAGCTGCTAGCTTAACACACATCTCCGTTTGAGTCGTCTTCATTTCAGTGTTTCAAGTCATCTGTGGAGGATTGTTTTTAAAAAGCAGCCATGATCAGCAGGAACTTCAAGAACATTTTGGTGGTCTCCATCGGCTTTCTGTCTCTGTTCACGGCTTATGGAGGTCTGCAGAGTTTACAGGTAGGAACAAGAGGAGCATTATTGTTCACACTTAATATCTAAAAGTCAGTGTCATCTAATTAAAGGGATTTATGAATGAGTAGAGGGGCTGACACAGTGAGACTGCTGTGTTAAGGGTTCAGTACAGAACTGTTAAGACCAGCAGGAGCTTTAAGGGAGCAATCTTTGAGTAAAAACTAGAGAAGGGATCTTTAGAAATAATCAAATAATCAAGCTTTATTTATGTAGCACCTTTCATATAAATCAAATGTAATTCAAAGTGCTTTATAGTGATTGAAAAACAAGAAAAAAGGAGAAATAAAATAATGGCAAGACATGAAAAAAAGGATTTTAAACTAGACTAATTCACACAAACAACAATAAAATATGTGTAATTAAAAATAAGTTAAAGCATCAAAATAACAATAAAAATATTAATAGTTAAAATAAAAAAAATGGGTAAGGATAAAAGTTGAAGATGTATGAAGGCACTAAAAATATCAGTAAAAATGTATAAAAAAATACATGAATATAAAATATAAACAAATAATAATAAATATATTGGATAATATAAATATTTTATTTTAAAATAAATACAAAAATATAAATAATATATATCCAAATATATAATATAAATTAAAAAAATAAATATATAGATAAATAAATAAATAATATAAATATATAGAATAATATAAGTATTTTATTTTAAAATAAATACAAAAATATAAATAATATATATCCAAATATATAATATAAATAAAAAAATAAATATATAGATAAATAAATAATATAAATATATAGAATAATATAAATATTTTATTTTAAAATAAATACAATAATAAAACAACCTTCAAATTAATATAAAAAATCAAAGTTACACAATTATTAAACCCGACATAAAAGCCCGACTGAATAGATAGATTTTTAATTTACTTATAAAAGTCTCAGAGCTGAAGGGAAGCAGTGTCACCAAAAGTTTTCATTCTGTTCGGTGGAACAACTTAAAGAGAGGAGCCAGAGGATCTGAGCATCTCTGAGATGTAGTCTGGTGCGAGGACATGCAGCGCCTCAAAAACTAGTGAAATAATTTTAAAATCAAAACGAAAAGAAACCAGCAGTCAATGTAAAGACTTTAAAATAGATGTAATGTGTGAATAGCTCCTTAAACTCACCATCACTGATACAGGCAATAAACTCATTTAATTAACTTGATTTCTTACATTGAAATGGACTTAACATCATCAAATTTTAATTTGATATAGACTTATGAGACCTTTTCCTTGTATTTTTCTTTAACTGCAAACACCAAGAGCCTTTCAGCATTTTAGGAAATTAGAAATATGGGTTTCATACATTTTTTAATGCTGACTTATTATGATTTTATTATTAGTTTGATCCCTGAAATGCCAAAAATCTCACATTAAATGAAGATAATTTTGAAACACCATCTCTAATGGAAGTTATGTGAGGTATTTTGTATCGTGAGCAGGACTGACTCGCCTTGATACTGTGGGCACCCTGTCTGGATTCTAGTTTGCATGCTCACCTGCTCACTATACAATATCCAGCTTATTACATGGCGATCATCTGAAGTTATGACACAAAATATTGCTTCAAAGATGATTTATGTACACAGCTTATAAAATCCCCGGCCAGAAATCTTATCAGCTTCCTCGCTGGCTGAATCACCAACAAACTGAGCTTATTTGTCATAATTCACAGTAAACTGAACATTTATTTTTGGGGGAATATTACCAGGAAATGACAGACACAGTCTAACTTTACAGATTCTGTTCATAGGAAGGAGAGTCACCGGTCTCTACCTGAGCTTATGAGGCTGAGATAACTAATGCCCCTGATAGGCTTCTTCATGAGCTGATAACTTCACTTCCAGTATTAACTGGATGTCAGACCAGGACAACAGTTTGTGTCTGCAGACCTGGAGGCTGCAGTTTCCAGACCACCATGCTGGGACCACATCTCTAGGACCCCTTGTGTTGTTGTGACAGTTAGGGTGAGGTTAGGACATTCAAGACATCCCCTTTGTCATCTTTCCAGACACCGGAATGCAGTATTAAACATGCCCAATGTTCCACAGTGCAGGATCTTTGTGTTTCTCTCTTTAGAAACACATTTTTTACAATAGATTATATTCAGTGCTTTTATGACATTTGGTCAAGTTAGTCTGTAAATTCCTCATGTATGAGTCACAATGTCACAGCGCAGTAAACCTCTTGTTACTCATTCTTTTATAACTAGCTTCTAAAAACTGCTGCACAAATTGAGCAAAGCTTTAGCTCAGGGAGGCGAGGAAGTCAAGTTTGGCCTACAGAACATCAGCGACTCTTGACGCCAGACTCAATCTACAAAATGACCGTTATTTGAAGTTATTTTTGGGGGCTTTTTTTTGCCTTTATTGGCAGGACAGCTGAAGAGAGACAGGAAGTGTGGGGAGTAGAGAGTGGGGGAAGACATGCAGCAAATGGTTGGGCCGGGAGTCGACCCAGTGACCTCTGCGACGAGGACTGTAGCCTCTATACGCAGGGCGCTTAGACCTCTAGCCCACCAGCGCCCCAAAATGGACGTTATATTTAACAGCTTTAGCCTGCCTACTCTTCCTTCCTTCCCTCCACCCTACCTCCTGCTTTTCTGCTGTGTCTGGGGGGTCTTTGCTGCTGCTCTCCCTGCCTTGGGTTTACATGTATGCATGTGCAAGAGAGGCAGGGAGGTGTGCTCTCCCCACCTCAGGTTTTTGGTGGAAGGGCAGGGAGCTAATTTCAGTTACTGCATACAAATTACTTCTTTTGACAAGAGTCATCCTGACTGAACTAAAGTTTTGGTTTGTACTGTTGGAACTTTAAACCTCAAGATGAACACATGAGTGTATTTGGTATCAGTGCATCAGTGTGAGTAAGTGAGGGTGGTTTTACTTGGATATGAGCAAATATTCATGAAATAGAGGGCGTCTCAGTTACTTTTGTTGTACAAGAATCAACTTTCAAAATAAAATGTTTCTGTCCTTTGAGTGTTCAGGAGTCTTGGACCAAAGTTAGTATCTCAGACAGAATTGTTCTCATTAAACTGACCTGACACTGAGTCTAATCTAAGAACACCTTCAGCCAAGTTAAAGTGAAACAAGTCAAATGCTCCTTTGTCATGGACTTCTGTCTCTGTGTGTGCAGAGCAGCCTGAATGCAGAGGAAGGGATGGGCGTGGCGTCTCTGAGCGTCATCTACGCCTCCATCATCATCTCCTCCATGTTCCTGCCACCCATCATGATCAAAAACCTGGGCTGTAAATGGACTATCTGTGCAGGCATGGCCTGCTACGTCTCCTACTCCTTTGGGAACCTTTACCCCGGATGGTAATCTGTCCATTAGTCAATCATTACATCACATCACATCATACATAATGCTTGTTCACGCCCCTGCTCTGTGGTCACTTTTGCACATTTGCATGTTTTGAGTACAGTTTTTCTGCTGCAGGATTTTGTCACATAGATGTTGTTTTAAAGCACTTTCTAACCCGTGTTTAAACAAAGCTTCTCTTATTGTTTCTGTCCCACAGGTACACTCTGATCCCCACCTCTATGATCCTAGGTTTGGGGGGCTCGCCCATGTGGTCGGCTAAATGCGCGTACCTGACCATCACCGGAAACATCCAGGCGGCTAAAGATGGAAAGAAGGGCTCTGATGTCATCAACCAGTACTTCGGCATCTTCTTCTTCATCTTCCAGTCGTCTGCCGTGTGGGGAAACCTCATGTCGTCGCTCATCTTTGGACAGGACACAAATATAGGTAAGAGGAGAAGACCATTAATTATAACTATCACCATTAATTCATCAAGAGTCACATTCACTCATGCTCCTGATACAATCCTAATATTTAGCTCCCCTTATGTAAGTCCATGGAGAACACAACCACCACCACTCACCATGACTTCAGTAATAAATATAAACTCATCTCATTTTTATTTATAGAGCACTTTTCATACATTCAAGTATGCAGAGAGACAGAAAACAACCGTAACAGGTAAAATGATACAATGCTAAAACAAGATAGGGGAAAGTGATAGAAATAAAAAAAATAAAATCAATAATAAAATCATTACAAAAAAATCAGATAAATACAATAAAATCATAAGATAAAATCAATAAAATCATAAGATAAAATCAATAAAATTAAACCAGAAAAATAGCAGAAAAAAATTAAAAACAAAATAAAATCAGATTCATAAAAAACACAAAATTAAGTAAAATCAATGAAATAAAATCTGAAAAAAACAATAAAATGAAATAAATCACTACAACAAATAAAATCAGATGAATATAAAAAATTAAGATCAAACAATTACAATAAATACAATTATTACAATAAATTCAATAACAATAATCAGATAAATATTAGAAAAAAAATTCAAATAAAATAACAGAAAATAAGATAGAATAAAATAAAATATAAAAATGATGCTAACACAATGGAAATAGTGGTAATTATGCAGTCCAGGGCTAAAAACCATAAACGTATTACTCCAAGTTAAAAGCCAGATTAAAAAGGTAAGTCTTAAGTTTACTTCAGAGAATTCCGCAGTTCAGGGGCATTAAAACAGAAAGCTCTGTTGCCAGCTCTGGTGAGGTACAAAGTATAAAGGGATAAAGTACAATCATAACCTTTCTGACCATGTCAATAAGAAGAGAAACTGTAGGAGCTTCCTGTGAGTACATTTCATGGCAGAGCTGCTGTGTTTTTTGTGACACCGATGCTAAAGTGACCTCTTAACCCTTTGTCTGTGGAGTTTGCTGCATTACACACACACACACAGGAAATGCAAACCTAAAAGTGAAAAGTTTGAAGCTTGAAATGCAGCATACCTTCATCCCATGATTTGGACCATGACACTTCCTGGAGAGCTTTTCCTCTTCATTAGTGACCTGCTCCAATGTGGGTATGAAAACAAAGCTGGACCAATAAGAACAAACATCTGATGTCATATGTCCTGCCTTGCTCCAAAACTAAAAGCTCAATGGTTCAAACCAGTTCAAACTGGTAAAATATCACTCTGAAGACCCCCGTGTCACCCTCAGAGTCATTTTATCAACAAAGTCAGCAGAACTGTGGACTTAAAGGGAGAATGCAAAGATTAAAAAAAAATCTTAGGTTTTAAATTAATCACGAGTGCAGACAAAGGTTGAGAACGAAACATTTTGAAAGACACAAAACAGACTTGGGAGAATAAATAAACATGGAGCATAAGCATAAAAAATTAAATAAAATAATTATTAAAAGCAACAAATATTTTAAATGAACTTAAAAGGACATTAAATTATCTTATATTAGCTTTCAAAAACAAAAAAGCTTTAATAGATATTTTAAAGGTATTCAATTCTGTTCTGAAGAACTTTTAAAGACATGGCAAAAATTCTAAAACAATTTTAGAAGAAACAGAATTGTTTTTAGAGAACTTAAATTTGTTAAAAGAACTTTAAAAGACATAAAAAAAATATATAAAAGAAATTAAAAAGAAACAGAATTATTTTTAGAGAACTTAAAAAGACATAAAAAAAATTCTAAAACACCGCCTAAAAAACACAAAATGAACATAATATTTTTATTTCAAACATTCTTATGTATATCATATTCCATTTCCTCTGTGTCCTTTCTACTAAAAGCCTCTAAATTCTACACACTGCACCTTTAAAAGAGATCACAAACCGATCCGCCCTTTTAAAAGTGATCTAATCTAATCTTAAAATCAATCACTGGAGGGATTTGATCTTGTTTATGGTTCTGGTTTAAGCCCTGGAGTTCTGTACAGCCGTAGATTCATTAAATAAAGTTGAAGAAAAGGAGCGTCATGTTCTCTTTCCCCCTTCATCCCTATCTAGTCCGTTCCTCCCTCTGAACTGCTGATACACAAACCCACAAACACTGAGTGCTCAAGGTCTACCAGCTGGATCACAACCTTTTTATGGGTCTGACTTCAGAGGATAATATAAGGAGGGTGTGAGTGGGTGATGGATGAAGTTTGTGTAAATCCTTTTATTGCTGCTGACGCTCTCCAGCTTATCAGTTTGGATGATGTCAGGAACTCGTAAACACGTGCTTCTGGGAAGAACAACACCATGCAGTTATTTATGCGTGCATTATTTCCGTATTAAAGGTGACATATCATGCAAAATCGACTTTTTAATGGTTCTCTACCTGAAATATGTGTCCCTGTCTACAAACCCCCCCAAAAATGAAAAGAATCCATTCTGCCCCTGTTCTGATTTCTCCACCTTTCTGTAAATGTGTGCTGAAACGAGCCGTTTCAGTTTTCAGTGTTTTTGTTACGTCACAACGACATCCGGTCTGTAACAGGAAGTCAGAGCTCGGAGCTTGTTCAGCCCATAGACTGTATAAAATACAACTCAACCCCTCCTCCGTTTTTCATTCCCTGCACACGTGTGCTAACAAGGAGCTTAGGAGGGAGGCATGCTAGTTGTAGGCTGTCTTAATAAACACAGAGGTCGGTTTGACTCCCCACGTCTGCAGATTTGAAGATCTAGTGGATGATTTTTATTTATCATGGAAAAGTGCTAGCGCTAGTTAGCATAGCCACATAGCTACATGTTCGTAGCTGTAGCTGTGTACCAAGACACACGTCGACATACTGACAAATAAAACAACAAGAAACACTAAATCTGTGACCAATCCTTCAGAAAGGTCCTGCTGCAGGCGCCTCTCCATCAGGATCAGATTCTGGATCAGATTCAGAGGGTTGAAGTAACGCGGGTCTGTGAGCAGCCAACATGTAAACATTAGATCAACGTGCTGGAGAGCCGAGGCCACATCCACTTCATGAGGGGGCGTGGTCAGAGAGCTCATTCTCATTTAAAGGCACAGACACAGAAAACAGCCTGTTCTGAGCAGGGCTGAAAAAGAGGGGTTTACAGGCAGACCAGAATCTGATTTCAAAGTGTTTTTTTGATCAGAAACTTCAAAGACATGTTTTGGGGACCTCTTAGACCAATATATTGATGAAAAAGAGCATAATATGTCACCAACATATTTCATCTTTATATCAACAGGTTTTGTGATATTTTCCACCATGCATGTCTTCGTGAGCTTGATCACTTCAGTGAAATGTTGTGTATTTGTTTCCCATCCAGCTGACATCTCAGAGGAGCAGCTGCAGACGTGTGGAGCTGCAGACTGTGGCCTCACCGTCCCCGTCAACAGCACCACCAACAGACCTGCTCAGAAGCTGGTGTGGACACTCGTCGGATGCTACATCGGTAATTATGAGGGGGTTCTTCCATCACAGCGTCAGGCCCCTCAATAACAGGCAGCAATGCTGACTCACAGTCCGTCTCATCAGGTGTCGGTGTGCTGGCCATCCTCATCGTGGCCATCTTCCTGGACAACATCGACCGGGATCAGACCAGCGATTTTCGTGAGAACCGTGAGCCGTTCCTTCAGACGTTCTTGGCCACGTTCACACTGCTGAAGGACTGGAGGCTGGTCACCCTCATCCCCCTCACCATGTACAGCGGCTTCGAGCAGAGCTTCCTCTCTGGAGAGTACACCAAGGTGAGGATCCAGAATCAGAGAGGCCATCTTGATCTCTCAAGAGAAACACACCAACACCAAACAGTAATGACTCAAGTGACAAGAGTTGAGGTTTCTGTGAAGGTTCTCAGTCATCCAGGTCATGGCAATCCAAAGCTTGATCCGTAAGGCAACTGGACTGGTAGAAATTCTTGAAGACATTTCACCTCTCCTCCGAAAGGCTTCTTCAGTTCTGACCAGACTGGGGCAGAACTAGAGAATACAAGCCTCTAACAGTCGTGGGTGTGTCCAGGAGTCACAAAAGGGGTCCTTAGTTGGGGTTGAAGTTTGGGATTTTATATATCCGTTCCCTCCAGGAGAAATTAGTTTAGCCCTAAACTCTGGGATCATGTGTAGCTCAAAGGTTAGGTGACACAACCTGTATTTGCTTTTGACAAGCTTACACTCACAAAAGGGAAGTGAGTTTCTTTTTCATTTTCAGGTGTTTTAATTTAATTTGAGAAACAAGACTAAAGGTTCAATATCACCTCCTGCAGGACTGGGGTGGAACAACAGTTGTGGATTTAAGGAAGCAAGGAAACTAAGGCATAACACATGCAGCAACCTCTGGTGTTGAAAGCAAAGCCAGTGCAGAAGTGCAGAAAACTGCAGTTCCTTGAGTGTCCACTTGAGGCTGACTCTGAAGGCAAAGGAAACTCCATAAGGCCCCATGTTAAAATGAACAATTTTAAGCAGCCTTGGTCTTGATGACTCATTTGTTTATTTGTACAAATTTGTGTGGCAAAGTTGACTAAGAGGTGGGTGCATTGCTGCCAGGTGTCTGAAGGTCCCTCTAAGCTCCCCCTCTTTGTTTCTAGATTCCCCTAAAGTTAGTTGGAGCCATCATTTCCAATATGGTGGCCGCTAAACGCCTTGACATAAACAAATCATAGACTGTATAATTAATGGACGTAGTATCCGTGACGTCACCCATCTGTTCCTGAAGCTCTGTTTTGAAGCCAGTAGTCGGCGGCAGCCATATTGGAAATGCTGAACTCAACCTAACTTCGTCCAATCGAGTGAGAGGTAAAGAGGCGGGCCTTTAGCCTTTTCACTAACAGCTACAGTGTTCCCGCCTGTCAATCAAGTCAGCCATGCCCTTATTTGGGCATTACTTGTAAGTTTAATATCTTTAGAAATAACGAGTTATAAAAGAATTGTGCGTGCCGAGAGAGAAATGAGCTATTCAGACCTAAACTGTTTTTTGAACCAGGCTGTAAACATGTTTATTTCTGCTGTAAAGATTGTCTTCTTTGAATGGGTGTGTATGTGGTTTCCTGTGTTTCTGCAGCCAGCCTCTAGTGGACGCTCAGTGAACTGCAGTTTTTAGCACTTCAGCATGGGCTTCATATTTTAAGACTGGAGGTTGCTGCGTGAAACAAACGGTTTACGTCACTAAGGCTACATGTTTTTTTTTTTTAAGATACATTTTTTTGCCTTTTTGCCTTTATTTTATAGGACAGCTGAAGAGAGACAGGAAATGTGGGGAGTAGAGAGCGGGGGGAAACATGAGGTAATGGTCGATCGGCCGGGAATCGAGCCGGCGACCCCTGCAACGAGGACTGTAGCCTCTGTATGTAGGCCACTAGCACCCAGTTTATACAGTTTGTGGCACAACATTAAGAAGAAACATTGTGCAGTATGACTTTATGTGGAAAGAGCTGCTTCAGAATGACGTGAGAATGATGCTGTTGAGGTGACCAGATTTATAAACATTAGAATTTTTTGTCTCACCTGTCAACCTCAGGAATATTCAACTTGTTGAAAATGTTGTTACTTCAAAACAAAGACATGTAAGTGACAGAAAACAAAACAAAATCCCAAAACAGATCCTCCCTTTAGACTCTGTTTTCGATTTCTGAGTTTGAGCCACTAGGGGGCAGAGTTCCCGAGCAAACATCCCATACAGCATTCTCTTGACACATTTACTTGATTCTCTGGGTTGTACATTGTCCCCCTTCCCTAACATTCATTAGATATCACTTAGACATGATGTATTAATAATATGTAATGAGTCTATTGTGTGTCTCTCTGATAGAACTACGTGACGTGTGCTCTGGGGATCCACTACGTTGGATTCATCATGATGTGTTTTGGAGCCGCGAACTCTCTCTGCTCATTTCTGTTTGGGAGACTTGCTCAGTACGTCGGGAGAGCCACGCTGTTCTATCTGGGTAACTATCCTCCTGTAAAGTCACACAGACACAAAGATGGAAAATATGTTTTTATGATTAAAGGTGACATATCATGCCAAATTGACTTTCTAATGGTTCTCTACCTGAAATATGTGTCCCTGTCTACAAACCCCCCGAGAATGAAAAGAATCCATTCTGCCCCTGTTCTGATTTCTCCACCTTTCTGTAAATGTGTGTGAAACGAGCCGTTTCAGACTTCCGTGTTTTTGTTACGTAACAACAATATCCGGTCTGTCACGGAGTCAGAGCTCGGAGCTTGTTCAGCCCATAGACTGTATAAAATAATACTGAATCCCTCCTCCGTTTTTCATTACCTGCACACATGTGTGCTAACAAGGAGCTTAGGAGGGAGACATGCTAGTTGTAGGCTGTCTTAATAAACACAAAGGTCGGTTTTACTCCCCACGTCTGCAGATTTGAAGATCTAGTGGATGATTTTTATTTATCATGGATAAGTGCTAGCGCTAGTTAGCATAGCCACATAGCTACATGTCGTAGCTGTAGCTGTGTACAAAGACACACGTCGACATACTGACAAATAAAACAACAAGAAACACTAAATCTGTGACCAATCCTTCAGAAAGGTCCTGCTACAGGCGCCTCTCCGTCAGGATCAGATTCTGGATCAGATTCAGAGGGTTGAAGTAACGTGATCTCTGAGCAGCCGTGTATATTCAGCCAACATGTAAACATTAGATCAACGTGCTGGACAGCCGAGGCACATCCACTTCCTGAGGGGGCGTGGTCAGAGGGAAAACAGAGTGTTCTGAGGAGGACTGAAGAAGAGGACTTTTCAGGCAGACCAAAATCTGATTTCAAAGCGTTTTTTTGAGCATAAACTTTAAAGACATGTTTTGGGGACCTCTTAGACCAATATATATTGATGGAAAAAAGCGTGATATGTCCCCTTCAAGGGCTGATTAAAAAAGCAGTTTTAAAGGGTATTTTATGTTGGATTTAGCCTACTCTTTGTACATTTTTGTGTTACAGAGCCATAAAAAGAAGACTTATAATTATATGAAATTACCTTATTACCAAGCTATTAACTTAAGACACAAACTACTTTCAAAAAACATTGATTCAAAGAATATTTTATTGATTTAAAATTATTTATGTACACAGCTTTTAAAATTCTACTCTGAAAGATTTTCTGTTCATGATAGCTTTGAGGGGCCAGAACAACATTAAAGGTCATGATTAAATGACACTACACATTTTTTAATCCATTAAATGAGCATGCTACTTTTAGTAAAACAAATTATTCATAAAGAAAAAAATGTGACAAATTTTATCTTTATGAATTTTTTAAAAATATTTCACAAATTCTCAAGTTTTAGTTGCTCATTTCTACCTCCAGAGGCTAAACCGCTGTGCTCTTCAGCCCCTGGTGGCCAAATTGAGTATTACAACAACAAATACTTGCATTAAATAAAATTAAAAAAATATATATATATATAGTCCCAGTAAATCCACAGCTGTTACTGTTCCATGGTGATGGATTCTTATCTGCCTGTTGCGGTGGATTTAACATGAAACTGTCAGATTGATTTGACATGACGTGTGATCAGTTTGTCTCTGGTGTTGCTCATGTTAAAGTGAAAGTTAATAACTGTTGTCAAGGAGTTTTGACCAATCAGAATCAAGCATGTTACAGCCGGGTAATAATAAAGACTTAACAGTGCATGATCATACTGATAATATCTGATGTGCCCGTTTGTTTATTTTCAGCTGCAGCTTTAAACTTCGGCTGCATCATCGGTCTCTTATACTGGAGGCCTCATCCTGGCGAGCTGGCCGTCTTCTTCGTGTTTCCTGCTCTGTGGGGGATGGCCGACGCAATCTGGCAAACTCAGACAAACTGTAAGAAATGAACAGCTATTTCTTCTTCATGCAGGAATAGTTGAGATCAGTGTGGACCGCAGTGGACGGCTGACTAACCATCCAACACTGCCATGTATTTTGCACTTCAGCACTCCTGCCTATAACGTTGGTACATCATTTCCAAACTAATCACTCATTGGTTCATAGAAGGGTTTCTCAAGTCTCTACCAAAGTCTGTTCAATTTGTCCCCAACATTCAGTTTCCTAAAACCTCTTTTCCACTAACGGGAACCGGGTTGTATTTCTGGGCTGGTGCTCGCAAACCAACTGACACTGTTTGACGACCCTGAAAAGAGATGTCAGATTTAAAGTCTCTCCAGATGACGACTGTCTGATTCTTTAAACACTTTGTATTTTGTGTCCTCTCTCTCCTGCAGCTCTCTACGGCGTCCTGTTCCCCCGGGATAAAGAAGCAGCGTTCGCCAACTATCGGATGTGGGAGTCGCTGGGTTTCGTCATCGCCTTCGCCTACAGCACCTTCTTATGTCTGGAGTATAAGCTGTACATCCTGTTGGCCGTGCTGGTGCTGACCATGATCACTTACCCCATAGTGGAGTACAAGGAGTATAAGAACCCCACGCCACCCATCGAGAAGGGAACGTACACAAAAAACAAAGACTCTGACGACATGGACGAGGGGAAAGTCATCTGTCAGACGGAGTTATAGACAGAGAGACTTTTTACTACATCCTGGTATTCACGCCGCTAAGTTCAAAGTGCATTAAAATGCTGTTCTGAATAAACTTCACATATTGTAAGATGTTGTGAATTGAATGACAGATATATGTATCTTTTGCAACGATACAATTCTCTGTGGTGTTTTTCTAATGTCTCTCTCCTGTGTCTAAAATGACGAATTGTAAATTTGATGATTTTTTTGGTGCTTAATAAATGTAAATATGTTAAGATGTGTGTCTAAATAATAAACATTTGTACAGATGTTTCTCTTCAGCTCACTTTGTCTACGACTACACTGTCAAAAAAAAACAACTCCAGATTTATGGACCAGACGAAAAGCTAAATTCATGAATAAATGACACATTATGCATTTTTTAATCCATTATATGAGCAAGCTATTTTTAATCAAACAATTTATTTTTTTAGAAAAAAATATGACAAATTTTATGTTTACAGAAAATGTTCGAATATATATATTTTTTGTTGGAGTCTAGCTCATTTCTTCCACAAGTGGCTAAACCGAGGTGCTCTTCAGCCCCTTGTGGCCAAATTGAGTATTACAATAACAAACACTTGCATTAAATAAATTAAAAATATAAATACATAAATAAACTGATATTAGGATGTTTCTTAAATGCTGCTCTCAAATGGCTCAGTTAAAAACATGTCATATATTGTTATAATTAAACATCAAAAAGTCTGAGTCAGACAAAGAATGGTTTTTATTATAATCATTATCATATTTTGGGGCTTTTATGCCTTTATTCATAGAGGACAGAACAGTGGATAGAACAGGAAACAGGGAGAGAGAGAGAGAGAGGGAATGACATGCAGGAAAGGGGCCACAGGTTGGAATGGAACAGCCAGCCTGAGGACTACAGCCTCTATACATGAGGCGCCCCACTTAACCACGAGACCAAACCAGCGCCCCAAGAATCTATTACTTTATCCATAGATATATACATATATGTCTCTTCCATGTTTGTCACCTGTAAATGTAACAGCAGCGTATTCTGAGGCAATGAAAAACAAAAGTATGTTGAAAAGACAGAATTGGCAGGACTTATTCTTTCTTTCTTACAGACGATTTTCTTTTGGGAGAAAATAACTTATAATTATTACTAAGATAACGTTATTTATACAATCAGTTCTGTGTCACACTCATTTTAAATTGATCAACTTGATGAACTCTGTTTTTCTTCTCTCTCTACAGACTGCTTTTTCTCTCTTCTCTCTTTATCCTCATTATGGTGGGAAGGTAGGGGGAGGTAGAGCGTGCAGCCATAACTGGTTGAGGCGAGCTGAATCTCAAACAGGCTTCTTGCCCTGGATCTGCTTCCCTGTCCTCTTTTTAAAATCTCTATAGACTCTTGGTGTTCTCTCCCTTCACTTCCCCTCGAGAGGGAACACGGGGAGGTAGAGCTTGCAGCCTAAACTGGTTGAGGTAAGCTTGAGCTGCTTCCCTGTCCTCTTTCTAAAATCTCTATACGGACACTTTTCTTTGTGTTCTTTTTTCTCTCTTGAAAATGGGGTAGTAGGGGGAGGTAGAGCGTGCAGCCTAAACTTGTTGAGGTGATCTTGAGAGCCAAAACAGGCTTCTTTGCCTTGTTATGCGTCCCTGTTCTCTTTCTACAGACACTTTCCTTGTTTTCTTTCTTCTCTCATAGAAATGGAGGAGTATTGGGAGGTAGAGCGTGCAGCCTAACCTGGTCAGGGTGAGTTCTAGCACATACAGGATTCTTGCCCTGACTCTGCTTCCTTGTCCACTTTCTACATTCTCTTTTCATTGTTTTCTCTTTCATCTCATTACAGTAGGAAAGTAGGGGGAGGTAGAGCGTACAGCCTAACCTGGTTGAGGGGAGCTCTTGCCCAAACAGGCTTCTAGCCCTGACTTTGCTTCCCTGTCCTCTCTCTACTTCTTCGCTACTCCTCTTCTTTGCTTTCTTTCTTCTTTCAAGAAACTAGGGGAGTAGGGGGAGGTAGAGCGTGCAGCCAAACTTTGTCAGTGTGAGTTGCAGCCAAAACAAGCTCCTTGCCCTGACTCTGCTTCCTTGTCCATCTTCTACTTTTCATTGTTTTCTCTCTCCCCTTATTACAGTGTGAAAGAAGGGGGAGGTAGAGCATACAGCCTAAATTTGTTGAGGAAGGCTTGAGCTCATACAGACTTCTTGCCATGACTCTGCTTCCCTGTCTTCTTTCTAACATCTCCCTACAGACACTTTTCTACGTTTTTTTCCTTCTCTCATGAAAGTAGGGGAGTAGGGGGAGGTAGAGCGTGCAGCCATAACTGGTTGAGGCGAGCTGAATCTCAAACAGGCTTCTTGCCCTGGATCTGCTTCCCTGTCCTCTTTTTAAAATCTCTATAGACTCTTGGTGTTCTCTCCCTTCACTTCCCCTCGAGAGGGAACACGGGGAGGTAGAGCTTGCAGCCTAAACTGGTTGAGGTAAGCTTGAGCTGCTTCCCTGTCCTCTTTCTAAAATCTCTATACGGACACTTTTCTTTGTGTTCTTTTTTCTCTCTTGAAAATGGGGGAGTAGGGGAGGTAGAGCGTGCAGCCTAAACTTGTTGAGGTGATCTTGAGAGCCAAAACAGGCTTCTTTGCCTTGTTATGCGTCCCTGTTCTCTTTCTACAGACACTTTTCCTTGTTTTCTTTCTTCTCTCATAGAAATGGAGGAGTATTGGGAGGTAGAGCGTGCAGCCTAACCTGGTAAGGGTGAGTTCTAGCAAATACAGGATTCTTGCCCTGACTCTGCTTCCTTGTCCTCTTTCTACATTCTCTTTTCATTGTTTTCTCTTTCATCTCATTACAGTAGGAAAGTAGGGGGAGGTAGAGCGTACAGCCTAACCTGGTTGAGGGGAGCTCTTGCCCAAACAGGCTTCTAGCCCTGACTTTGCTTCCCTGTCCTCTCTCTACTTCTTCGCTACTCCTCTTCTTTGC
The DNA here is from genome assembly GCF_009762535.1 of Notolabrus celidotus. Taxonomy (NCBI): domain Eukaryota; kingdom Metazoa; phylum Chordata; class Actinopteri; order Labriformes; family Labridae; genus Notolabrus; species Notolabrus celidotus. The sequence continues at coordinate 3,684,175 of NC_048284.1, forward strand.
TTTCTTTCTTCTTTCAAGAAACTAGGGGAGTAGGGGGAGGTAGAGCGTGCAGCCAAACTTTGTCAGTTTGAGTTGCAGCCAAAACAAGCTCCTTGCCCTGACTCTGCTTCCTTGTCCATCTTCTACTTTTCATTGTTTTCTCTCTCCCCTTATTACAGTGTGAAAGAAGGGGGAGGTAGAGCATACAGCCTAAATTTGTTGAGGAAGGCTTGAGCTCATACAGACTTCTTGCCATGACTCTGCTTCCCTGTCTTCTTTCTAACATCTCCCTACAGACACTTTTCTACGTTTTTTTTCCTTCTCTCATGAAAGTAGGGGAGTAGGGGGAGGTAGAGCGTGTAGCCTAAACTGGTTAAGGTGATCTTGAGCTCATACAGACTTCTTGCGCTAGTTCTAATCTCCTGTCCTCTTTCTAACATCTCTCTACGGACACTTGTTTTCTCCCTCTTCATTACTGCAGGAAAGTAGGGGGAGGTAGAGCGTACAGCCTAAACTTGTTGAGGTGATCTTGAGGGCCAAAACAGGCTTCTTTGCCTTGTTATGCGTCCCTGTCCTCTTTCTACAGACTTGTTTCCTTGTTTTCGCTCTCTCTTCATTGCTGTAGGAAAGTAGGGGGAGGTAGAGCGTACAGGCTAAACTAGTTGAGGTGAGCTGCATCACATACTTCTTGCCCTGACTCTGCTTCCTTGTCCTCTTTCTACAGACTTGTTTCCTTGTTTTCTCTCTCTCTTCATGACAGTAGGAAAGTAGGGGGAGGTAGAGCGTTCAGCTTGAGGTGGGCTCTAGTTCAAACAGACTTCTTGCTTTGACTTTGCTTTCCTGTCCTCTTTCTAATATCTCTCTACAGACACTTCCTTTCTCTCTATCTTCACTTCCAGTTAAGGGAAGGTAGGGGGAGGTAGAGCGTACAGCCTAAACCTTCGCTTGCTTGATGAAACACCAGTGAAGGGAGGTATCCACTGACATATTGGCTCTTTGGATGTTAGGGGCCGTGTGGTAGATTGTGGAACCTAACAATAGAGGGCAGGTTTCTTCAGTGAGCACAAGTACCTGGTGTTTATTTCAAATGCATCAAATCCAGTTTAAATAAACACCATCACTTCAGCTTAAACATCCGACTTCAAAAACATCCTTTAAGGTATTAAAGAACATTCAGTGACAACATTGTGCATTTCAAATGGTGCTTTTATTGCAATGTGTTGCATTCCCACATTCATAGATGTTATAGATTTGTTAGTCAAAGCATCATTTCCTCAAGGTTGGCATCCTCACCTTGGAAAAAAAAAACAAAAAACAAAAGCAGAGGGATCAAATGCACGAGGTGTTTGTGTTTTGAGTGTAGTAGAGAAGTGTGTGTGTAAACTTGAGCAGCCACGAACATATGAATGAACAAAAACCTCCCAAAAAAATTTAGACTTCCAGTAGATGCAAAGAAAAGAGTTTTTTTTTTTTTTCTTTTTTTAAATCTCCAAACAAAAACAAAAAAAAGTAAGAGTTTTGTTTGTCTGTCAGCCTGCAGGACTCTCACTCCCTGCAGGATCTGGACCCGGCCTGAGACTGATTGTCTACAACATTCCAAAGAAAAGGTAGATTTCTTTATATTCACGTTACACACCTGAACAGGGGGGGTTGGGGGGTATTAAAAGAGACAGAAAGAGAGAGAGAGAGAAAAAGAGAAAATATAACATGCATAAAATTCTCGCAGATGAACATTGTCACTCATATTGTCTTGTAATAGCTGCTCCGATGCCTCTTTAAAAACAAACTTTACATGAGTGTAATATACAAAACTGGACAAAGATGAGTAAAATGTATAATATATATTTATATATATATTTATTTATATTAATTTGTACAAGGGAGAAAGTGGAACCTTGGTCATTCTTTTACTCTCCAGAGAAAGCATTACCGCCCCCGAAAACAACAGAGTGGTGAGTTAGTGTTCACAAACATGCCTTTTGTTTTTTTAAATTCAAAGTCTCTGAATCACATCCCAACACGGCGGCACTTACACGACACCCGACACCTGACGCTTTGAGAGCTCTCGCATGGAGGAGAGGTTAGTTTGGAACACCTGCAGGAGGAATGAGAGGGAGGACAGTGGTGCACGAGTACCAGTTTGGACTACATGTGGAGCGAGGAATCCTAACATTTGGGACTACTCTGAGACAAAACTGGAACCCCCTGATTCATACATCGGCCTAATCCTGCACCAGGCACACCACCACAACATCGCCAACATCCGGCGGCACAGAAGCGTGACAAGACGAGCAAAAACCAGAGAAGACAAGCGACACAGTGAGAGCGCCGTCCTTCATGTCAGTGCACAGAGGTTCAGTCTCACACACACACACACACACCAGATTTCAGCTGACAATAAAAAAAAAAAAAGCAAGTGTCCACCTTGGTTTGAGGAAAAACACGATGAGAGTGATCGCAGAGCGGCGGCAGTGGCGGTGATGGCGGCGGCGGCGGCGGCGGAGGAGTGAAACGGTTTCTGTGATCAGGAATGTTCTGGAGGAGGTTTTTAACAGTTCTCTGAGGAAGAGGAGAGAGAGGGCTGGGGGTGTCACCTGAAGAAGATTGGCATAGTTTTTATACTGAGGATCGGTTGGTGTAGAGAGAGAAAAGGACAGAAAAAGACAAAGAGAGAGAGACTACATTTACAAAGAAGGTACAATTTTAAGTCGTCTTTTAGGTTTCCACGAGTTCTTCTCTTAAATTCAGTTTGAGCTTCTGAAACTAACTTTCTTTACATTCAGGGGAGGGGGGGCTTTAACTCGATTCTCCAAATACCGGTCTGATTGAGACTCTTTCTGATGGCCTTTTCACTCACACGTGACGTACGTGAGACTTCATATAAAGTGCAAAATTAGATTGTATTTGCAAATTCCTGGAATAATTTGATTAATCTTCTATGCGTGTAAAAAAGTCATTTAAAATACAGTAAACTTTTTCTTCTATAAAGGTGAAAAAAGGTTTTAAAAAAACCCTGCTTAACAAGGTTATTATTGTTAAACAGCAAAAAGGAAAAGTATATATATACACGAGGCACCTCAAGTTTGGTATAAAGTTAAAGAATGACGATTTAAAAGCTGAGAAAAGGTCATCAGATATCCGCTGAGAGGGAGAGACTTGGAACTACACTGACGGGGCTCTGAGTGTGGAAACTAACGTTTGCTCCAGTGTTAATTCGACAAGTGAGGAAAATGCTTCTTTCGGTAAGGTGCATAGCTATCGGTTGCAATGTGTTTTTTTTTTTCTTTCTTCCTGTAAACGAGTGATAGCACTTCAGGCACGAAAAAGAGCTCGTTTGCAAAAGCGGGGACGCCGCCGAACGAACAAACGATCGAACAAACGAACGTGTCGCAGAGAAACCGCTTTTAAAACGAGCGTGGAGGAACATGCTAGAGGAGTCGGACGTCGCTGCGTGAGGAGGAGTTTAATTATGGCCCTTTTCCACCGGCCCGTCTCAGCCCTACTCCACTTGACTCGACTCGGTTTGTGTTGCCTTTCCACCAAGTGGCAACCTCTGGTCTCAAAATATGAAGCCCATACAGAAGTGTTATAAACTGCAGTTTGTTAAGCGTCCACTTGAGGCTGGCTGCAGAAACACCGGAAACCACATAGACATGAATGGGAAAAAGACGATCTTTGCAGCATTAATAAAATGCTCTACGAAGCTAATCTCTATATCGGCACACAGTGTACAGGGGGTGAATTATTTTCTAACATGACGGTTCAGAAGATATTAAGATTACAAGTTTTTGCCCAAATAAGGACATGACTGACGTGACTCCCAGTCGGGAACACATAGCCATTGGCTAGGAGGCTCACACTACGTCACACTCTGCCTGGTTGAGTTCAGCATTTCCAATATGGCTGCCGCCGTCGATTGGCTTGGTGACGTCATGGATACTATGTCCATATTTTATACAGTCTATGGTTTCCACGTTTCTTCGTGTCTGATACCAGTTTTTCGTACCTGCTCTGCTCCGGTTCCAAGCGAGCTGAGCCGATACTAAAAGGTGACGTCGACGGACTGCCGGCCACTGATTGGTCAGAGAGTGTTGTCACTGAAGAGATCAGTACTGTACGATGTCTGCATGCAAAGTTTCTCTGTGGTCCGTTGACAAGGTCCAGACACCATGTCCTCCATGTCCTCCATGGTTTGTGGTTGATGTGTGCGCAGTAGTGTTAATTTCGGCGGCTATTTTAGATGTAGTCTTAATCTTTAGACGAATATGCCTGTTAGACTTAGTCACATTTTAGTCTTTTGAGCCCTTTTTACTCTTAGTCTAGTTTTAGTCAGATTTTAGTCTTTGATTTTTGCCAAATCATTTTCTCTCTTTAAAATAATTCCTGTAGTCGATCAGATATCAGTATCAGGGTTAAACTAAGTGTTCAAATAGTCAATATTTCACTCTTTTGACGCTTTTGTGTAATATCTGAAGTTTAATGATTTAGCCTCTAACTGCTAAAAAAGTAAAAAGGAAACATTCTTGGTGTGACCACTATGAAGATATTTGGATTCTCTTGATTCAAATAAAAATGCCATGGACACAATATAAGGGCTGTATTGCACTTTTACAACGGTCCCTGAATGCACCTGCACCGGACAGACAGTCAGTTCATGGCACTCTGAAATGCATCTGCATCTTTCAACAAGGAGTTGATGCAAACTTACGAAATGCGTCTGATGTTTCACCAAACTGGATTAAATCAAGCTGTAGACGCAGAGCTTTTTATGGTAATAGGGGCAAAAACATCAAATATTAAACAGACGCCCCCCCGGTTGTGTCTTTGTCACTAACGCACACCGGTCTTTTCAGCCCTTTTAAGTCTTAGTCTAGTTTTAGTCAAATTTTAGTCTTTGATTTTTGTCAAATCATTTTCTCTCTTTAAAATAATTACTATAGTCGATCTGATATCAGTATCAGGGTTATACCAAGTGTTCAAATAGTCAATATTTCACTCTTTTAAACACTTTTGTGTAATATCTGAAGTTTAATGATTAAGCCTCTAACTGCTAAAAAGTAAAAATTCTTGATGTGACCACTATGAAGATATTTTGATTCTCTTGATTCAAATAAAAATGCCATAAACACAATATAAGGGCTGTATTGCACTTTTACGACGGCCCCTGAATGCACCTGCACCGGACAGACAGTCAGTTCATGGCACTCTGAAATGCATCTGCATCTTTCAACAAGGAGTTGATCCAAACTTGCTAAATGTGTGTGATGTTTCACCAAACTAGATTAAATCAAGCTGTAGACGCCGAGCTTTTTATGGTAATGGCGGCAAAAACATCAAATATTAAACAGACGTCCCCCGGTTGTGTCTTTGTCACTAACGCACACCGGTCTTTTCAGCCCTTTTTAGTCTTAGTCTAGTTTTAGTCAAATTTTAGTCTTTGATTTTTGTCAAATCATTTTCTCTCTTTAAAATAATTCATGTAGTCGATCAGATATCAGTATCAGGGTTATACCAAGTGTTCAAATAGTCAATATTTCACTCTTTTAACACTTTTGTGTAATATCTGAAGTTTAATGATTTAGCCTCTAACTGCTAAAAAAGTTAAAAGGAAACATTCTTGATGTGACCACTGTGAAGATATTTTGATTCACACATTTGATGAACACAATACAAGGGCTGTATTGCACTTTTACGACGGTCCCTGAATGCACCTGCACCGGACAGAGTCAGTTCACGGCACTCTGAAATGCATCTGCATCTTTGATGACAAGGAGTTGATCCAAACTTACTAAATGTGTCTGATGTTTCACCAAACTGGATTAAATCAAGCTGTAGATGCAGAGCTTTTTAAGGTGATCGCGACAACGTCAAACATCAAATATTAAACAGACGTCCCCCGGTTGTGTCTTTGTCATTGACGCACACCGGGGGGTAAAAATCCTCAATGAAGATGAGACAGATGCATGGAGGTGAGGAGAGCTGGTTCATAAAGCACACCTGCTGCAGGTAGCGACCAAGCTAACACTGAGGCCCTCAGATAATAACTCAGCCTGTCACAGGAAGTCATCACGCCATCTTTTAAAGACGCACAGCACAGGGGGAAACATGGATTTTGAATGTCCGACGGAAATCTAATCATACGCCCGTCAGAGTTTTTATTATCAGTGATGCAGTTTAGCGCGTCTTAGTCTCGTTACCGTCATGAAGAAATGGTTGTTGACATTTATCGTCATAATTTTCGTTAACAAAATTAACGCTAGTGCGCAGCAGTTTGTGTTATGATGACCCCGCCCACCGTCGAGCAGAGTCGAGTAGAGCCGAGTGGAGTCAAGTAGGGCTGGAACTGTTTAGTGGAAAAGGACCATAAATGAGGACAGGGGGGCCGCTACATTATGTCTTGTCCAGTGATGATGAAGTTTGCATATGATTTCCCGTTGAAACATCTCGAAGCTTTGGTCGTTTACTATTAACAAATGCAAAAAAAAAAAAAAAAAAAAGGCTACATCAGTCAGACAGAAAGAGACACACAACAAGCAGGCAATGCTTCTCCAAAAAACCAAGGCTCCACTCTCCCAGATCTGCTTAAACTTTTTTTGACAACAGAGAAAAATTAAATAATATGGCCTTTTTTCTTATTTTTTTTTTCTTTTTTTTTCTTTAAATTAACCCGTACAAAAAAAAAAAGCCAGTCCACGCTGCTTCTCTCTCAGTAAAATCACATTCAGCAGTCGCTAAAAACCATTCTCTGGCATAGTTAATCTGAAACACCCACAGGTACACTGTGCAGGGTCTAAAGAGTAAAAAGAAGAGAAGAATCAAACCAGGACATCTTCCACTTTTCCATCTTCGAGAACACCAGATATACAGTATTAATCACTTACACACATACATACATACGCACTCACTGATAGTCATATACATACACACGTCATCAGAAAAATAAAAAAGTAGAAAACATAAAATAAAAACATGACGGAGGCGAGTAGTTTTTTTTTTTACCACAATCTCGGAGCACTACTTTTTTTTGTTGATTCTGAACAAATACATATTCACATTTCTCTGTTATATACATTATGTTAACATCTTGAATGTTACAAAAGAACCTAACCTTGTACCTGTTAATCGTAGTGAGGAAGGAGGGACTGTTGTTTCCACTGAATGGCTGTTTTGCATACAAAATCAAAAATCAAAAAAAAAAAAACAGAGTACATATGCATTGGTTGTATTTGGCATGTCGGTTTTGTTACAAACACAGGATGAGAGATTTGAGAGTTGAGTTTTTTCTGCAGTTTAACAGGGTTGTAGAGGAAACCATTTCCATAGGAATGCCTATTCCACGCAGAAGAAGTGAGAGGAGAGAGGAGGAGGAGGAGGAGGAGGAGGAAGAGGAAGAGGAGGAGGTAGGAGGGCTTTCAATACTGTATGTGTGAAATAATCAGAGCAGAGGAACAAGAGGAGGCTGAGACTGGCAGAATCCTTCCAGAAAATACATTCTTCCACTTTGTGCAGCTTCTGTCTCTTCGGAGTATTTGAATACATCGACCAAACAGTGGCACAGGAGGGTCCGACCGACGCGTTCACACTGTGAGGAACAAAACGTTTAAAAGGAAGTCCGTGAATTTGATTTCAGGGCTCTTGTTTCCTGACAGCGCAGCGAAGGAAGAGTCAAATTGACAAGAATTTAAGTGCTGTCAATCAACGTCAACATCGTTTCAATTTATTTTCATTGTGGCGTTGCCTCCTTAGTATCTCCAGCATGAATCAGGTTCACTTTAACTTAAGAGCTTCTTGTTCTGGGGTTAGAAAGTAGTTTGTTTTTCGCGTCTCCACAAGCTCATGAGAAGTAACGGAAAGCCTCAGTTTGGAGGTAGAGGGAAGTTTAAATCTGAGACTCCGTTACATTTCACGCAATCCTGTGGAGACCAACATCAAGGTAGTGGGATTGGATGTAGCACAAATGTTAATCTCCTTACTTCATTTGATTATCAGAAAAAAGGGAATCGATTGCTGATACTGTCTCAAACCAGTTTTTTTGTATATTAAATTTTTAGCCATTTCTGAGAAACTCAAACAAAGATGGACTTATTTTTTTTCCAATTATTTGCTAATCTCAACCTAAGCAAAGCATTAGACTTTAAAAAAAATGCCTGCTTAGATTTCACAAGTCAGTCTGAACTCAGAGAAGCACAAGAGTTCGATCACAGATACATCTATACGCAGTTGATACAGTTCTCTACATTGGAGGAACCAACCGTCTTTTGTTTAACAAGACATAAGTGTGTTTGTTTAAAGTTTATTAAGTGCTTCGATGTCAGAAGGGTTGGATCAGAGTGCCTGAACTTGACCAAAGGTAGCGTCAAGCAGGTGCATCAAAAAAGTATCAGAGTTAAGTCGTAGGACAGCGAAGAATCTGCAGGATATCTACATATGTAAATGATACAATTCTGTACATTCTAGGAACCAATCAGCTGTCTGTGTAACATTTAATAAGTGCTTCAAAACCAGAAGAGCAGAATCAGAATGACTGAAAGTGCCACAAGTATCAGAGTTTAGCCACCAAACAGCTGACAATCTGCAGAATGTCTTTTTATGCAGATGATACAGTTCTGTATCCATCTGACAAGATTCTTATGGGTTCATTTGAGATCTAAGCAGAACTAAAATGTCAGAGGAGCTGGATTAGAATAACTGAACTTGCAAACGGCCAATCGAAGAAGTATCAAGGTGGAGTCCCAAAACAGCTACAAATCTGCATAACATCTACGTATGCAGATGATACAGTTCTTTACATTCTAGGAACCAATCAGCTGTCTGTGTGAAATTTAAGAAGTGCTTCAAAACCAGAAGAGCAGAATCAGAATGACTGAAAGTGCCACAAGGTGAGTGTCAGAGTTCAGCCACAAAACAGCTGATGATCTGCAGAATATCTACGTATGCAGACGATACAGTTCTTTACACTCTGGAAATCCATCTAACAAGATTCTTAGGGGTTCATTTGAGATCTAAGGAGTACTCAAATGTCAGAAGAGCTGGATCAGAACAGGCGATTGAAGAAGTATTAGAGTTGAGTCCCAAAACAGCTAAGAATCTGCAGGATGTCTACGTATGCAGACGATACAGTTCTTTACATTCTAGGAGCCAATCGGCTGATCGGATTTTTGCGTGTTTGAATTTCAATAAGTGCTTGGACTTCAGAGAAGCTGGATCAGAGATAGGAGACATTTAAGGGAGGTGGAACATTTAGCTCAACGGTCATTACAAAGTCGCTCACAGTGTGAAAACTCGGTCCAAAGGAAAGATTACCAGACAGAACTCCTGCCTGATAAAACAACAATGAGGTAATAAAAAGGTGATGATTTATCCACATGCTTCTCTAATAAATATACACAGAAAAATAGAAAAATAAAAAAACCATCTCAGAGAGAGTCTTGGTAGACGTTTGAGTCCAGGAGGCAGAGTGTTTTCTGTCTTTAAATGACACAGAAAGAAAAGGTGTTGAAATCCTGGGCCTCTGTTTGGATACACAGTGCATCGATCTGCACACAAACACGTTTTGAATACACACACAGAGGCTTTTCAGCTGAGCACAAAGTGGTTCTCACATCATACAACATTGGAGGAGTCGGTGGGTGGAATGTTGACCTTTGCATACTATCCCTCTGTATCTGTTGCATACGGTTTATATATGTGGCGTCTCTGTAAAAACAGTACACAGGAGAGCCCTAAAATCCACTGCAGGAGCATCAGACTGGGTGTTGTTGACCTATTGCGAGCGTGTGACGTTACAGGGGGTCTATTTGTGAGTTCTAATATCTGGATTTGATGTCTGGGCTGTGTGCAAAAACCCTCTCCAAGGATACTGCCTCAAATTTTACACGATAGAGTTGGGACAAAAGAATAGACGAGGAGTTGTTCAATCAGGGAGCGTGGGATTTCGTGCTGGAAACAGATGTGGCAAATTCGTGGAAACACTGAGTAACCCTTGTGGTTGTTTAAATCCCTGCTTCTCCCTTAATGAATCATCCCCGATTAAAAAAAAAGGAAAGTCCCTTAAATCACAATATCTTGTTTGTTGGACTCGGCGGATAATCCAGAACCTAATAACTCACAGATTAAACCCAAAGGAAGCCTGTGAATCCAAACTATCATTCTCTGCATCGCTGTTTTCTTCAATTTACAAAAACACACTTCTAATTTTGCTCTGTGAATTTTTGCTAGCATGGAGCGACTTGTGCAGGACTTTTTCTGCAAAATTTTGAATTACTTTTACTTTACTGTTGACAACTTCTCAAACAAGGCAATATGTAGGTTGTATTTGAACATATTTAGAACAATAATGCACTGAAATCAAGCCGCAACTTCCGGTCTTAAAATTTGAAGCCAATGCGGAAGTGCTAAAAACTGCAGTTCATCAAGCGTCCACTAGAGGCTGACTGCAGAAACCCCAATAAACATGTTTACAGCCTGGTTAAATAAACAGTTTAGGTCCGAATAGCTTATTTCTCTATCGGCACCAGGCGAGAACCTCCGGTCTAAAAATATGAGTCCAATACGGAAGTGCTAAAAACTGCAGTTCATCAAGTATCCTCTTGAGGCTGGCTCCGGGAGCACCAGAAACCACATACACACCAATTCAAAAAAGCTGATCTTTACAGCAGAAATAAACATGTTTACGGCCTGGTTCAAAAGACGATTGTAGTCTGGATAGCTAATTTCTCGATCGGCACACATTGGGGGGTTGAATTTTTTTCTAATGAGGCAATTTCGAAGATATTAAGATTACGAGTCCTCCAATGAGAGGCACAGCTGACTTGATTGACAGGCGGGAAAACTGTAGCTGTTGGCTAGGAGGCTCAAAGCCCGCCTCTTTACCTCACAATCGCTGATGATTGGCCTCAAAACAGCGCTTCAGAAACAGATGGGTGACGTCACGGATACTACGTCCATATTTTATACAGTCTATGATCGGCACATACTGTACGGGGTAGAATTTTTTCATATCTCGTATTTACGCTTATCTTAAACTTACGAATTTTGCCCAAATAAGGGCATGGCGGACTTAATTGACAGGCAGGCACCCTGTAGCTGTTAGCAAAAAGGTTAAATGCCCGCCTCTTTACCTCACACTAGCTTGGACGAAGTTAGGTTGAGTTCAGGATTTCCAATATGGCACCCGCCGACCATCGGCTTCAAAACAGCGCTTCAGAAACTCCGCCCATTTTTTATACAGTCTATGACTTTAATACAGCATAATTTAGAAGGAAAGAATTAAGTCCAATGACTCAACAATTAGTATTAATGGCTTATGGTTCAGTTAAGGCAACAAAACTCCTAAATTAGAAGTAGGAAGATGTTGTGATTTGAGGGTTAGAATAAAAACACCACTTTAATTTGGCCTGAATTGAAAACAGTGGTTTTAGGGAGTCCTGTGAAAAAGGTCACTTGAACGCATCAGAGTGAGCCCATGACTCAGCATTTCAAAGTGTGTATTCAGAGGCAGCATCTTAGGAGGGTTCGGTGTACAATAAGAAGCACATTTTGTCCGTGTGTGTGTGTGTGTGTGTGTGTGTGTGTGTGTGATCCTTGATTGTTAACAGAGGTCTGTTATCGCTGAGAGACACAGTGTCTGACTGAGCAACAGTAGTCGACAGAAAACTGTACGAGTGTGTGTTTGAGTATGTGTGTGTGTGTGTGTGTGTCGCCAGTGGAGTGAAGTCTTCATCAGGGGGAACCAGAGGTGGAGGGAGGAGAGGGTTGAATCCCAAAAAAAGAATACAAAATAAAACACTGATTTAAAAGAATAAAAAAACAGGTCTGCAGGAGAAACAGGAACCTTTTTTTGAGACTCAACCCCCGCCCCGTTTTTCAATTTCATGACAGCTTTAAATGAATTACCCATCACATCATTGTTAGGAACTTCTACTCTAAAGCCTCTACTTAAATGTCATTATATAGGAACAATAACATAAAGTGCGTTGTTTGCTGCGATCCGGATTCGACACGAATGCACATGAGTACCGTTAGCATCCCCCGGAGGTCGTGTGATCGCAGCAAAGATCGCAACCTTAACGTATCATTTTGCTTTTTCTTTTTTAATACAATGGTTACAAACACTTGAACTGTCTGAAAAGTTCTCTTGAAAGTATTGTACATACATAAGAATAAAAAAAGAGCAAGCAAAGATGGCTCCCTGGTTGCCACAAGAGAAACCCCCCTTTTCGCACTGAGCAGGAATGAAACCCTAGCTATGTTTTCTTAATCTTTAAATTTGCTTTTCACATTTCAGAAGTTGGTAAAAACTTCCTCCTCCACTGCGGTATCACAATACCATGATGCCAAAATGAAAATAATCTCCCAAAAACCATGAGGTGACATTATTAGAGTTCAAATAAAAACCTGGATCGAATCACATTATACATAGTTTTGCTGTTTTTCTGAGTCATCAATTAATTACACTTTGTTTCTTTTTTTTTTTTTTAAAAGGAAAGCAGTTACAAGAGAAGAGTGAGCTCATCCACAAGTCTTTGTCCTTCTGTACTGTACAATACTACCCGCCTGCATGGTGCACATGGCAAACAACACTGATAGGCCGAGAGATAGCATGAAAGATACACAGAGAGAAAGAGAGAGAGAGAGATAGATAGAAGAAGAAGAAGAACCACACAGGGCTCTGTATTCACAGCTGCTGAGGTGAGGGGTAAAATGTGACGGACAGACAGTTAAATAATCATAACAGTCTTATTTTTTTATACTTTGAAAAATAATAAAAATAAAACTTCCTCCTGTGTGGAAGAAAGACACGTAAGTTCCAAACTGAGCAGCATCCCGTCTGTCTCCCATCCATCCATCCATCCATCCATCAATCAATCCATCCATCCGTTCTGGCTGTTGTCAAAGCTTGTTCTGATGATCATGAATCATGATGACGATGAAGATGACGGTGAGAGCAGAAGATTTTTTTTTAAACAAAACAATTCCACTGAAAATAAAAAAACAGGAGATAAAATAATATGTAGAAGAAGTAGTAGAAGTAGAAGAAGAAGAAGAAGAAGAAGAAGCAGAGCTTGTGAAAAACTCAAACTTCCACCAGGCACTGTAGCTGATAGAGAGAGACAGTCACAGAACCAGCTGATACTGAGCTTCTATCCCACAATGCCACAGAGGTCTGAAACCTTACACATTCCCACATCGCTGAGAGACAGGTAGAGGAAAAACTCAAATAAAAAACAAACAAAAAAAAAAAGCCAGAGGTGCTGCTAACGTGTGGGATAATCCCACACTTTTTAAGAGCTCAGCTGTATGCTGGAACTCATGCTCCCAAGATGCACTGCTGCTGCTGTTGCTGCTGCTGCTGCTGCTTCTGCCGTGACGGTCCAGCAGAGAGAGAGAGAGAGAAAAAACAACAACAACAAAAATAAAAAAAAGAGGCCGGCCCTGATTTGACAGTGACGACAACTTGGCAAATCTACAAATGATGTCGCAGTTGTTTTCTTGGGTCAGGAAGCAGAAGTAGGTCACCGAGGAATGAGCAGCGAGACAACACTGCCTTAAATAGGCTGAGGCAGACAGACAGGTTGTCAGACAGATTAGACAGGCAGGTTTAAATACACTGCTGCTCCTTCTGACTTGAGTCTTTTCTTCTTTAAGTTCTGGGCGGTAAAACAAAACCGGCCCAGGATCCACCGCCGCCGCCGGTCGCACAGAAGTGGTGAGGGCCCACCGCGGACCACTCTGAAGCCAACGCGCCGCGGCCGTCCACACATCCATCCTTCTTCCATCCATCCATCCGAAAAGGTGAGACAGAGACAGCAATGGGTCTGGTGCACCGACCTCCGAGGAGGAGGCGTAGAAGTGAGAAGTAGAGGGTAAGAGCAGGAGAGCTGGAGGTGGGTGGGGTCGTCACTCGGTGAGCAGCTGCTGGAGGAGGCTCTTCTGCTGGGCCTGGTTGTTCTGGGAGCCCTGGGGTCCCGGAGCCTTCTGGGAGGCCGCGGTGCCAATGGAGCTCTGGTTCAGGTAGGAGTCGCTGCCCACCAGGTTGACGGTGCACTGGACGTCCGCAAAGACCTGAACCTGCTGCACCTGCAGACGGGGACAGGGATTGTTTTGAAATCCCGCTCCCTGCTCCCTGAAAGTGTGAAAACAGAACCGAGTCACTCACCTGCTGGTCGCTGCACACTGAGCCGACGCTGCTGAGGTTACTGTTGCTCAAGCCGACCGTCTGCCCCAAGGGAGGTAATGATCCGACAACACCCGAGCCCCCGGCCATGGAGACGGTGATGCTCATGTTGTTGTAGACCCCCTGCTGGCCGAAAGCCTGCCCTGCGCTCTGTCCTGACTGACTGAACAGGCTGCAGAGCAAAGACAACAAATGATCGTTTAAATCACGCACAGTCACGACTAAAATCATCTCCATGTGACGTCCAGACGGTCTCACCTGTTGCTGGCAATGCCTGTCTGTTGCCAGCTCTTCATGTCTGGTGACTGGTAGCCAGGAGGCGGGGCTTGCTGGAGCAGGGGACTCTGGGAGGTGGCGCTCTGAGGTGACAATAACGGGCTGGTCGGGCTCATCTCGGGAGGGAAAGGCGGGTCCTGCTGGACCAAAGCTATGGAAGGAAGAAAGTAGAAAGTTTCACTCTTTGTCTCAAGGTATAGCTCATGTGAAAACTCAGTTCTGACAGCTGATTTCAAAATAAGGGCGCAGTCGGCCACAGCAGCTGACATTGGACTTCCACCAGATCCATGTCCAGGGCTGTCTCCGATCCACTGTGGTCCAGCTCTGTGCTCTCTCGTCCGTCAACACTTACTGGCTGTGCTTTCGTATCAGAGCACGGAGCAGGACCACCAGACATCTGGAGTCATGAGACCGAGGTTTTCCCACTGTAATCCCTGAATCAAGGATTCTCCTCCTTCTCCTCTCCTCATCCATGTTGTCTTTCTGGTCCTCTGAAAACCTCTGACCTGTTGACTCCAGGCCTGGCTCCGCTCATCATGACTTTGGTTTGTTGTTGTAGTTAAGTGAAATACGATCTGGTGATAACACAGAGTGTTTTATTCTGAAAATTAACCGGATGTTTTCATTTTGTTTTGGTGAAACCTGACTTCCTGTCCCACTCCATCTGCTCTGTTGAGGTTGATGCGTCGTGCAAAAATAGAAGTCTTGTGTATCTGATCTGGAGGGCTCCAACCTGCCGGATCAGAGACGGAGCCGGAACGCAACAGAGTGGATCCAGTGGAAGTTAACACATTGACTAGAATAGAAACCTATCAGATCTTGTGCTGTGACGGATCAGAGACAGACCGGACACGGATCTGGTGGAATGTAGCCGTCACAGTCTATAAAACTTTTACAGTAATAACACGGATGTTTATCCGTCCACTCTTTCTGAGTATGACTCTGTTTTCTTGAACTCACCTGACCCTCCAAACTGCTGAAACAGGCCCTGCTGCAGAGTCGAGTTCACGTTGCTGCTGAACTGTCCCTGCACGCTGCCCATCAGCGTCTGGTTATTCAGAGGAAGTCTGGGGGACAGCTTGTTGTCCAGAGGGCCCCCGCTCATGGGGCTGAAGTGACTTGGTGAGGTAGGGGATTTTCCCGTCATCGGGCTGTACCCTGCCGGGAAGTTGAACTGCTGCTGCTGCTGCTGCTGCTGTTGTTGCGGCTGCGGTTGAGGTGTTGTTGCCGGACCTTTTGGGACTCTGGCGGTTCCGATGGTCCCGACGGCTCCGGTGGGAGTCGCCAAGTTCTGTCTCATCAGCATGACCTTCTGCTGGAAAAGCTGGCGCTGGCGGTGTTGGATGCTGTAGAGCTCTCTCTGACGCTGGGCCAACATCTGGGCGTTCAGCGGAGGCTGCTGAGAACGAAGAGTTAAAGGTTTTTAATAATAATCTTTTTATATTTAATATTTCATTATTTTCTTTTATTGTTTAAAACTTTATCTATTTTTTTTCAATCTTCTAACATTGTTTTCCTTTTATTTGTCTTCCTCACTTCTCTTTTTCAGTTTCTTTCTTAATTATGAAGTACTTTGTAACCCTGTTTTAAGAGTGCTATATAAAGAGAGACATAGTCTCGCCAGCGTGTCCTGGGCCTTCCCCGTGGCCTCCTCCCAGTCGGACATGCCCGAAACACCTCCCCAGGGAGACGCCCGGGAGGCATCCTAACCAAATGCCCGAATTACCTCATCTGGCTCCTCTCGATCCGGCGGAGCAGCGGCTCTACTTTGAGCCTCTCCCGGGTGTCTGAGCTCCTGACCCTATCTCTAAGGCTGAGCCCAGACACCCTGCGGAGAAAGCTCATTTCAGCCGCTTGTATTCGCAATCTCGTTCTTTCGGTCACTACCCACAGCTCGTGACCATAGGTGAGGGTCGGAACGTAGATTGACCGGTAAATTGAGAGCTTTGCCTTCTGGCTCAGCTCCCTCTTCACCACGACAGACCGGTACAGCATCTGCATCACTGCAGACACCGCCCCGATCCGTCTGTCAATCTACCGCTCCCTTTTCCCCTCACTCGTGAACAAGACCCTAAGATACTTGAACTCCTCCGCCTGGGGCAAAGACTCCCCTCCGACCCGGAGAGGGCAAGCTACCCTTTTCCGACTGAGCACCATGGCCTCAGACTTGGAGGTGCTGATCCCCATCCCCGCTGCTTCACACTCAGCTGCAAACCGTCCCAGTCATTATCATCATTATTATTACTTTTAATTGTTATCAAATATATCATTATTAACATTATTCTTAATATTGTTGTAATTATTATTATTCGTATAATTTGTATTGTTATTTTCATTATTATTATTATTAATAATATATTTATAATCATTATTATACCTATTATTATCATTAGTATCATTATTATTATTATTTTGTATTATGATTGTTATTAATCTTATTATTATCATCGTTATTATTAATATAATGATACTTATTATTA
Organism: Notolabrus celidotus; assembly: GCF_009762535.1. Lineage (NCBI taxonomy): Eukaryota > Metazoa > Chordata > Actinopteri > Labriformes > Labridae > Notolabrus > Notolabrus celidotus. Next base: position 3,701,086 of record NC_048284.1, read on the forward strand.
CTATAATAATAATTACTATAATTATTATTATCTTATCATTATTAGTATTGTTATTATTATCTATTTTATTATTGTATTTACATTACATTGTATATTTTATATTATCATATGTATTTACAGCACTTAAGCTCTATAAACTCATAGTACAGGCAAGTGATTTGCATTGGACATAAATCTGAAGCAAAATTAGGGAACATTTAGAGACTCATTTCTGGTTGTCAAACGAGTATAAAGTTGAAAATTTGCCAATTTATAGTCCAGATCATGTTGGATGTGTATTAATTAAGCTACTGAGTGCACCTGTTGCAGTATTTACGCCTTTTTCTGAGATAATTTAACTTTAAAGGTGAAAAGAAAATTCAAAATTACAAGCCCAAGAGCCTGAACAGTGATCTGAAAGATGCTGAGATGACCTGCTGAGAAGAGAGTCCTCTCTGTGTTGATCACTACAAACTAATCTTCATTATTCATTATTAGATCCACAGTAAATAGAGTAATATTGATACATTTGTTGAGTCTGTGTTAACATTTCTTTAGCCTCTGAGGCGTTTCAGAAAACAGCAGATGAATGTTCATCACTGCTGTGACTCACTTGTGAGGGCATCTGAGGTTGCTGGACCCCCTGACGAATCCCCATGTTCACATGCTGGGCTCCTCCTGGAAACTGATTCATGCCTGCCATCCTGTTCTGGAGCTGAGGCAGAGAGAAACACAGGAATAAACAGAGGTCAGATCAGGGCAGCTGCTACAGGAAGAAGAGGGGGAAAGAAAAGATCTGAAGATGTAAATAAAGGAGGATCATCAACACGGGAAGGAGAGGAAGAGAAGAGAGGAGTGGAGGGAAATGAAATATTAGAGAGGAGGGAGGAGAGGGAAGTGGTCTTTAAGAGCCACTTGACGGAGTAAGATTTAGACCGCCACATTCAGCGATGAGTCAATAATTCAAACTCTTCATCACAGAGCTGAGCTCTGTTTCATGATTTAGATTGCATGCTGCAAAACCCATAAAGGGCGATGCACACCTGCTTTTTGTGATTTAAAAGGTGCACAATGTGGCCGCATAGTAAGGTGCATGTTCCAATTTGTGTCGACCTTAAAGAACTCAGACGTATGGAGTTTAATCAAAGACGTGTTTTGGACGTTGCTTGAATTAATTCGGTTGGAGTTGCATCCTGCATCCCTCCAGGTGAGCGTGCACCTGCTTTAAAACCACAGCTTTTAAAGTGCTGGATGAAGGCAAGTCTGTTACACACATGGTGTATTGCTGAGAACGTTTTTGCTTTTGTGATAGCACAGAGAGTCAGAAATAACTGCACCGTTGTGTTTATACAAATCAGACCAACGCTGCTAAAGCTCTGCTAACATGACAGACATACTTTGCCCTGGACGTGTGACGTAAAAGCCTCACGAGCAGCAGCAGCACGTTTGATTTTAAGTGGTGTATTCCTTAGACTTAGATAAACCTCCACCTCTGCCTCCTCACCTGCTGGGGGCCCTGCAGTCTCTGCTGCAGCTGCAGGCGCAGCTGGTTGGGTGGCAGCCTGAGCTGGGCGCTCATCCCCTGTGGTCGCGTCAATCCGGGCCTCAGTCCCAAGCCAGCCGTCCCAGCAGGGAAAGCCTCCCTAGGGGCCCCAAACCCCAGACCCTGTGGCCCTACAGTGGCCAGCTCTGCGGGAAACTGAGCTTGAGGAGCTGGTGTGAATTGGGAAGGGTAGGAGGGGAGTTTAGGGTCCAAGGGGGCTGGAGAGGCAGTGGATTGCTGGGATGGGAAGGTTTGGGTCACAGGTTCAAAGCAGCCGCCCTGAGAAGAGGAAAAAGAAGATACTGAGATCTGTCTGTACCGTAAAGGAGAACAGATTAGAGCCACGTCATGTAGAAACAAGATGTCTTATTGAAAGGAATCTGGCAGCAAATTTCACTTTGTCACAAGTCGGATCTATCTTCTCTCTCCCTAGCACCACTGAAGTGGTTTTAATGAATAAAATGATGGACAAGAGCCAGTGACAGCTCTTAATTACAACCAGGAAAGCCAAGTTTTGTTGTTGTGGTTATAGTAGTAGGTTATTACATGTGGTATTCTTTTTTTATTATTATTTCAATCTTTCTTATTTATTTATCTATTTATGTATTTATTCATTAATTCATTCATTTATGTATTTATTTATTTATTCTGCATTAAATTGATTTATCAAAAAAATATACATATATGTATTTTTTGTTATGCTTTCTTCTTTTTTTCATAATATTTGCTTTCCTTTATTTATCTATTTTCATTAGTATTATCCTTATTATTATTGTTGTCATTATTATTATTATTATTTATTTTATTGATTTTTTAAATAAATTACTTAATTAATCTACTTATTTATTTTTGTTTCAAGTATAAATTCAAAAGGCTAAAATTTTACGTGGAAGAATGTGGTGAGAAAAGTAAAACTGAGGGAGTCTGTCACGTTTTCTTTTTGCCTGATGGCACAGACATGGAGAGAAGAAGCCAGGATCTCAATCCCACATGTGTACCTTTTTTTAGCAGCACATATGTCTCATTTCCAACTATACAACTCTTAATATATACGTTACACTGATCTCTGAAGTGGGACACACTTACCTGTACCAGTTTGTCGATCCCCAGGGCTTTATCCAGCTCAGCCAGCTCACTCTCATCCGTCCCACTGAGGAAGGTGACGAGCTGCTCCAGCAGAGCTTTCTCGTCGTTGCGTCCTTCGGGTGTGGTCGGAGGGCCGAGCACTTCGTCCAGCGTGCAGGGGACACACTGCCTGCTCACACAGAGACAGAACTCAAAACCTTTAACAAAGCATTCTCTGATTCCCTGTGACAGCCTTCAATTAGCAGATGCTTCTGTGCTAAGCTACAGGATCTGGATACTTACTCTTGTGGGGATGCCAAGGGAGCTTGTAGAGGCGTTCCAAGACCATCGAAGGACAAGGTGTCGGACAGCGCCAGAGGCTGGAACTGGGAGTCTCCCACATCCATCTTGGACAGACCTGCAACAGATTTGAACAGTTTTTAGGAGTTGCACGATGACTTGTGTAAATTATGTTGTGGCGTCTTTAGATCCTCCTCTAGGGAGCAGATCTCTACCTTACTACAGTGATGCATTGCATTGAGCACAGCTTTATCACATGTGGGGTCATCTATGTAACAGAATACACTGTGACCACACCCCTGCTGATAATAAGAGGTCATTCATGTAAGAGTGTTCAGTCTATACATGCAGGTCAGCTCAACAATGCTCTCCTGCTGCAGAAGAGTTTGCATCAAGTTACAAAGGAACAAAAAAATTCCCACAGTTCACTTTCAGGACTTTCAGGACTTTCAGGACGGTCTGTGTGTGTGTGTGTGTGTGTGTGTGTGTGTGAGTTTCACTGCATACCAGTGCTTGAACTGAAGGGGTTGATGACTTCCGCCTCAGGAAAGGGGCTGCTGTCTTTGGGGGTCTGGTAGGGGTCTCCCTGTCCCTGGGCCTGCGTCTGGCCTGGAGTGGGCGGGCCGCAGAAATCGAAGGATGACTGACTCTGGAGGCTGGGCGGGCCGCCGTCGGTGAGCCCTGAGGAAGAAGGAAGAAGACACGAGGATGGAGAGAATTAGGTGACTGGTAGATAAAAAAAGGGAAAGAAAGACCTTAAATTCATTCCTCCTTGTTGCATTATAACTTCTAAAATGTCTGATTTGTCTTTCAACTTTTAAAAACAACAATTCCAGAAACTTTAAGTGAATAAAACTGAAACACATCCTCTATTTTTACACATTTTTAGACACCTCTCTCCAGTTTTTGAGACAGTGCAATACCTCTTTTGGCCACTAGGGGGAGCAAAGACTTAGAATGTGTAGGTGAATAAAGGAATGAATGACTAAAGAGAGCTGCATTGGTAGTACTACTATACAGGATACTACTACTACTGAAAACATGATACAAATGATCATTAAAATACAATAAAATTCAATTTAAAGTGTTTTTAAATGGCGAATTATAGAAAAAATGTCATTTATAAACTTTAAATGTGTGCAATTAAAGAAAATATTGATATTCCTTCTCCAGAAAATCAGCAGTTTTGATTATATCTTGTCTTTTTGCAGCTTTTTTAGACCCTCACACTGTGTTTTTTACATTTTATGATCTGTAACCTTTAATTTAAACCAGTTTTTAATGCACATTGTTAAAATGTGTCACTCTCATGGTTTATATTCTCACGTAAAGCGCTCCAAATTGCCTCTTTGTTTGAGTTATGTTGCATAAACACAGAAGCCTTGCCTAAATATTGAGACTGCACCTCAGGGTCCATAGGTAGTATATTATGCTTAACTCTTCCCGTCTCTCAATGACCACCCCCCCGCCCCTTTCTTCCCTCCCTCCCTCCTGGGTTGAAACTGTACCTCGGTTAGGAGTGCCTGGAGGCTCTCTCTTCACATTGACGTTGCGGGGAGTGCTGGCCTCACTGGGCTGGAGCTGGGTGGGCGACTGCAGTTTGAGCTGGGGGGAGGGGGAGTGGAGCTGCGGTGACGGCGAATGCAACTGGGGAAGGGACTGAGGCTGGGACAGGGGGGACTGGAGCTGAGGCACGGGGGACTGGAGCTGAGCTGGAGGTTGGGGGGCTGGAGAGTGTATCTGGGGGCCTCCTCCAGGGGTTGTTGAATCCTCGCCGCCCTGCTTGGCCCCACTCGGGCCTCTCAGGCCAGGCAGCAGCTGGGTGAGAGGGTCCATGTCAACAGGGCCGCCCGACATCTGAGGGCGGGAAAATGAGCGCAGAGCAGAAGCACATGAAAGGGGATGGAGAGAGGAAGATGAGGATGGCGTAATGGAGTGAGAGAGTGAAGAATTAAAGAATAATGGGTGGCAGAAAAAGAGGGGGGCAGAGGATCAGTGACACAGAGATGGGGAGAGACAAAAGGTCAAAGGCCAGCGAGCTTCAAAGGCTGCAGCTGGTAGCTGAGCCCACAGTGGAGACAAAGTCCAAGAAAATAAACATCCAATGTGATTTACAACGGCTGTCGGGGAACTGCCAACGCAGGAGGAAGGCTCAATGGAGGAAAATACGCATGCTTAATCGTAAAACGCTCTCTGTCTCTCTCTCTCTCTCAGAGTGAAACGTGAAAGCATCTAAACACGAGGGCCGCTGCAGGAAACATATTTTAATCATGAGGCTGTCAGCGTTATAATTTGGGTTTCATCACTGTCTGACAGAGCCTGGTGTTCATATACAGGCATGGATGTATTTACAGTTTATGTTTATATAACCTGTATTAAATTACTTCACTGTGTTTTCTCAATATTTTTCACGCAAGCTCGTGCAAACTTAGAGAGTAGAAGTGTTGATGTTTCCAAGTGCTCAAATGATGCTTTGACTCTCCTCTCTCTCTCTCACTGCGTCTGTGTTTCTCATGCATGTATCAGCAATCACTAGCTTTCTCCTTTCTGTAGCGTGTAGCTGCAAACTTAGCCATTAAACTAACTCAGTTATACATCGCTGTGTTGGGCCAAAAGCTTAAAGGTGACATATTCCGCTCTTTTTCATCAATATATACTGGTCTAAGAGGTCCCCAAAGCATGTCTTTAAAGTTTATTGCTCAGAAACACACTTTGAAATCAGATTTTGGCATGCCTGTAAACCCCTCCTTTTCAGCCCTGCTCAGAACAGTCTGCTTTCTCTCTGACCACGCCCCCTCAGGAAGTGGGTGTGGCCTCGGCCCCGCGTTACTTCAACCCTCTGAGTCTGATGCAGAATCTGATCCTGACGGAGAGGCGCCTGCAGCAGGACCTTTCTGAACCATTGGTCACAGATTTAGTGTTTCTTGTTGTTTTATTTGTCAGTATGTCGACGTGTGTCTTGGTACACAGCTACGAACATGTAGCTATGTGGCTATGCTAACTAGCGCTAGCACTTATCCATGATAAATAAAAATCATCCACTAGATCTTCAAATCTGCAGACGTGGGGAATAAAACCGACCTTTGTGTTTATTAAGACAGCCTACAACTAGCATGCCTCCCTCCTAAGCTCCTTGTTAGCACACATGTGTGCAGGGAATGAAAAACAGAGGAGGGGTTGAGTTGTATTTTATACAGTCTATGGGCTGAACAAGCTCCGAGCTCTGACTTCCTGTTACAGACCGGATGCCGTTGTGACGTATGAAAAACACTGAAAACTGAAGGTGGAGAAATCAGAACAGGGGCAGAATGGATTCTTTCCATTCTCGGGGGGTTTGTAGACATGCCAGGGACACATATTTCAGGTAGAGAACCATTAAAAAGTTGATTTTGCATGATATGTCACCTTTAAGACGTAGTCCCTAAGCACTCACACACTCATCACTGATTTTTTTGCAGTGTTACAAAATGATATGATAACTGATCACGCATGTGAAAATATGTTAACTCACTGTGACCCCCATCAAACAAGTCTGCAATGCAACACTCAAATCCTGTCTGAGCCTGAGACCACAGATAGAGGATTTCAGAACTCAGGACTTTGTAGCTTCTTACTAAATCTGTATTATCTCAATTTCCTTTCCTCTCCTCCTCCCCTGTTCATATAATTTAGACTTCTAACGATACTTTATTTTACTCTCTGAGATCTGTCAAGTTACTACACCTGACAACATGCTGCTTCCTGTTACAGCCCCTTCAAAGTAAAGTTTTTTGGATAAAGTAACATGAGGGGACTTTTGTTGTGAAGAGTTTGTCAGAAAGGTAATGTTAATCATTGAAGTGGCTTAACTATGACTAGGGACGGCCATCAGGGGTGATTATATTTACTGTTGTTCATTTGGCCTCAAGTCACAGCTACAGACATCGATCCGACTCATCTTGAACTTTAAATATCAGAGTTTTAACACACTCTGAAGCAGGTAGAGCCGTGGTAACAGATGAAAATCCCTGCATTGCAAGCTTCAGGTGCTTTTTGATGAGTGTGGCTCTGCTCTGAAGTGTCACAGGGTAACACAGAGAGGGAGGTAAACGCTACTATGTTTACCTGCCACTTCACTTCTATCACACATACACATAGTTGGCCTAGTTAGCAATACAGAATTGGATGTATTGTTTTTACCTCTGTGCGTTTGGGAAGCACTGCACTAAATGAACAGTGTGTTTATGTTGCATGATCACAAGATTCTGCACTTGTTATGCAAAATATCTTTTCTTTGTGAAACTACTTCTTCTTATTTTAGATCATTGTGTCTTTACCGTCGAGTCCCGGCTGTCCCTGCGGCTGTCTCTGCGGTTCTCTCCCACAGGGCTCGATTTTGGACTCATGCATGCCGGGCTGCTGGAGAGTCCTGCAGGTTTGGATGCACCCGCTGATGGAGTAGTAGATCCCGTACACACCGGTCCCTCCACGCTGGATCTCTTCTCCACCTTTACTCTCACGGTCTGCAGGCTGAGAGCAGACGGAGGCGGCAGGTCTCCCAAGTCCTTCAAGAAACAAATAAAGGTTTGCATGTAAATTCTTAAATGACACCCTGACTGAGCTCAACATGTAAGGTTTGTGTTTTCACCTTTTCGTCTGTATCCAGTAGAAACCGGAGCAGCTGGTGGTCCTGAGGCTCCCTGGAGTTGGATTTAGGACCTCCAGCAGCCAGTGCAGGACTGGCAGGCGGCTCCTTCTTGATCTCTACTTGGTTTTTGTTGTTTCCTTCCTCTGTGGTGGTTGAGGCATCGTTGGGGCTGGTGTCCTGGAGCAGCCGGTGCAGGATCTTGTGTCTCTCTGTCAGAGTGCTGTGTGAGGCAGGGCACTGAGGAACAGGGGGAGGGTTTGGAGGATGAGGTGATGAGGTGCAATGGATGTTGTTGTTGTTGTTGTTAGAATCCGCTCCTGTCCCATTGCTTTCCAGGAGCTGGTTCGGTCTGGGGTTTCCCAGCGGCGAGGCGGAAGGAAGGGGGGCTTTTACAGAGTCCTCTCCCCCTCCTTCTCCTTCCTCTGGGGGTTTTGCAGATGGAGGCCGAGTAGGGGTGCCGGTGGGTGTACTGGTCTGTCTCTGAGGGGCAGGAGAAGATAAGGAGAAGGACCCCGTTGACCCACCGTTGGTGCCGCTACTACTACTACTACTACTACTACTACTACTACTACTACTACTACTACTACTATCACCGCCAGACTGCTGCCTGTTGAGGCCGCCTCCGCCGCTTAGCGCCCCGGTCGGGGAATGGAGGCCTGGCGTGGAAGGAGAGAAGGGGTTCCCCGTTACCCGAGGACTCCCCCCTGACCCAGGACTAGCCCGTGGCATCCTGGGCGACATAAAAGAGGTAGGGGTGGCTGTGAGTGGGCTGCTCAAAGGGGAGGGGTTGTTGACCTGCTGGGAGCAGGTCCGGTTGGGCGTCAGGTAGCCTGTGGGTGTGGTTGGGTTGTGTCCGTGGGAGGAGGCGTTGCTGTTGTTGGCGGCGACGCCTGCGCCTTGAGTCCAGTTGCTGCCGGGAGGAAGGGACGGGGAGCGGGAGGGAGTTTGGGCAAGGCTGCCGAGGTTGGGTGGAAGGCTGGGGTTAGTGTTTTCCTGAGAGCTAGCAGTGTTGTGTTCCCTGGATGGACAAGGAGGACGAGAAAGGTCACGTTTATGTCAGGAGGAGAAAGAGAATCAGGTGTTCTGAGTCAGATCCTGGTCTGAAACAAAACTAGGATCCAGTGGAAGTTAACACATTGACTAGAATAGAAACCTATCGGATCCGGTTTGACACGGGACAAGAGCAGCAGTCTACTGATCAATAAGTCAGTCACAGCATAGTAAGCATTACTACATTGTGATGATGTGATGCACTAATGGGATGCATGCAGTGTGTGTGCATTAGAGTGCGTACCTGTCAATAGTGTGAATGCCCATAATGAAGGGCTGAACGTCAGGGTTGGGGGGGCAGCAGAACTTGCAGCGGGTCTGAGCGCTGAGCGGGGTGCCGTCACTTAACGTGAAATGGTACAGCGGGCTGATGGCCGTGCCGTGGGTCATCACTGGAGGCAACACATACACACAAAGAGAGAGACACACACACACACACACACACACACACACACACACACACACACAGAGACAAACAAACACACACAGGGATGAAGAACAGAGAAAGAGAAGTCAGTGTTTGAACCAACATTAAGTTGAGCTTCAATTTAAATTTCAAGTTCAATTTTAACCATTTGAAACACACACACATACATACATATATACACATATACACACAACGCACACACACACACAAACACACACAACAACACGCACACACACGCAAAAACACAAATAAAACAAACACACACAAAAAAAAAACATGCGCAAAAACACACATCCACAAACACCCATAAACAAACACACAAACACACAGACATTAAAACACACATACACATACACACACATAAACAAAAATACACAAAAACACACACACAAAATACATGCACCCACACACGCAAAAACACACACATGCACAAACACACCCATACACAAAAAAACCCACACAAATAAACACAAATACGAAAACACACAAACATGAAAACACATACACACAAAAACAACCAAACAAAGACACGCACAAAAACACACACATCATCACAAACACACGCATACACAACACACACGCACACACAATCACAAACACAGACACAGAAAAAACGCACAAACAAAAAGGAAAACATAAACACACATACATACAAAAACAATAACATACAAAAACACACACACACACACACACACACACACACACACACACACACACACACACACACACCAATTCACAGACACACACACAAAAAAAATATAAACAAAAACACATGCACAAAATACACACTCACTAACACACACATAAACATACACATTCACAAACATACACATTCACTCCACACAAAGGAACCCACACACACAAATTTGAAGTTAAATATGAATTTGTCTGTTTCATATTTCTGCTCTGATCTTCTCACTCAGTAAATACATTTTTTTCTGTTTGTTTATAAACAAACAGGTGAGCTTTTTGAAAAGGTCTCCTCTTCTCTACAGTTCATCTTCAGCTCTCTGTTTCCTCCTCACCGGCTCTACAGGTGACCCTAACAGCTGCTAACCTCACACACCCCTCTCTCTCCTGCAGGTATGAAGAGTCCCTGAAACCTCAGCTCAGAGTCGATCTCTTGTAACGACACTGAAGTGCTGCTGAAACTCTGGTAACCATGACGAAGCTGGCAGAGAGCCCGTCAATGATTCCCTGCGAGCGAGAAGCCGAACGATCGATGGCGGACACTCACCCTCATGCAGCAGCTTCTTGGCGTGGGAGGGCTCTTTGCCCTGCGGCTGAAAGAAAGCGTAGATGCACTTCCTGACCAGGTCCTCCCAGCCAGGCCGGCCTGTGGCTCGCAAAGCACTTGTTTCTATGGAGATGATCTTCCCTGCAGCAGAGACACACACACGCACGCACACACACACACACATGTAAAAGATCAGTCTACACAGATTCTGACATCTGCAGAAGCCTCCACACTTCCTGGGTTCAGTGTGTGACCCCTCTCAGGAACAACTATTTAGTTTTCAAGTCAGAAAATCTTTAAAATGCTGAAAAAGTTTCAGCAAGAGCACAAAACATCAAAATAAATACATAGAGGTTCTTTCTTATTCTCCTTTTTTTTTTTTTTTACAGTAATGTAAACAAACCTAGCAGATATACATTCCCTTAACGCCCATATAAGGGCATGACACTACAGGGCCACACAGAAATCACCAGAGAGGAAGAGATATCAGATAATATAATCCCTTGTTTCACTTCATTACTCAGGATACATTCTTACAGAGAAGCTTTTATTTAAAGGGGACATATCACGCTTTTTTCATCAATATATATTGGTCTAAGAGGTCCCCAAAACATGTCTTTAAAGTTTATGCTCAAAAAAACACTTTGAAATCAGATTTTGGTCTGCCTGAAAAGTCCTCTTCTTCATTCCTCATCAGAACACTCTGTTTTCCCTCTGACCACGCCCCCTCAGGAAGTGGATGTGCCTCGGCTCTCCAGCACGTTGATCTAATGTTTACATGTTGGCTGAATATACACGGCTGCTCAGAGATCGCGTTACTTCAACCCTCTGAATCTGATCCAGAATCTGATCCTGACAGAGAGGCGCCTGTAGCAGGACCTTTCTGAAGGATTGGTCACAGATTTAGTGTTTCTTGTTGTTTTATTTGTCAGTATGTAGACGTGTGTCTTGGTACACAGCTACGAACATGTAGCTATGTGGCTATGCTAACTAGCGCTAGCACTTATCCATGATAAATAAAAATCATCCACTAGATCTTCAAATCTGCAGACGTGGGGAGTAAAACCGACCTTTGTGTTTATGAAGATAGCCTACAACTAGCATGCCTCCCTCCTAAGCTCCTTGTTAGCACACATTTGTGCAGGTAATGAAAAACGGAGGAGGGATTCAGTATTATTTTATACAGTCTATGGGCTGAACAAGCTCCGAGCTCTGACTCCGTGACAGACCGGATATTGTTGTTACGTAACAAAAACACGGAAGTCTGAAACGGCTCGTTTCACACACATTTACAGAAAGGTGGAGAAATCAGAACAGGGGCAGAATGGATTTTTTTCATTCTCGGGGGGTTTGTAGACATGCCAGGGACACATATTTCAGGTAAAGAACCATTAAAAAGTCAATTTTGCATGATATGTCACCTTTAATATTGATCTGTTTTATAAGTTTGTATGCCTTAAACTTTTATTGCATTGCTTCTTCTTTGCTTTGAATTTCTACTTGCTTTTATTGCCCATTATGAAGCCCTTTGTTCCCTGTATTGAAAGATTTTGCGATCATGCAATATTTATTATGAAGAGTGCTGCAAAGAGGATCTTGATCTCAACAGGTTATTATCAGGTTGAATAAAAAATACACAAAAATATGAATTGCTTATTATTTGTGGGACATACAAACATGGTTCCATAAAGTTCCTGTTCTTGCAAGAGTAAGGGGAGTCTGCCCCACAACTTGCAGCTTAATGGTGAAGGGTGTTTCATTCGATGGGGGACAAAGCTTCTGTAGGCGAGCCCGGTTTGGCAGATGCTTTGTCCCATCAGCCATAGCACTGCTAAATAAAATGCCCATGTAATGTGTCCTGTGTCTTTATATGTGGGATGATGTGCACCATTGTTGTGAGGGTGGGTGGATGTTTATTGTTTATTTGTGTTTTATACATGTATTCTTGTACAGACAGTGACAACAAATCTCCTTATTAAGGACAAATAAAGATCTATCTATCTATCTATCTATCTATCTATCTATCTATCTATCTATCTATCTATCTATCTATCTATCTATCTTTGTTGCTTAGCACCACTCGAGTGGCTGCTTGTTGCAGCAGCTCTCTCTTTGTTGTTCTTTTTTCAACCTTTTTTCATATCTGTTTAGTTCTCTTTGTATTTGGAGCCTGTCATGTCTTTTAATGATTCATTTGTTAGCCATAGACACCAAACTGGCAACGTTTGCAGGGGTGGTTTTACTATTTTTGCTCCTGTGTGTGTCCGGAGATCCTGCGTGTATCCATGGTCGTATTGTTTACATATGAGATCAGCTGTTAGCAGCCCGTAGCATGTCGATGCTAAATGATGCTAGGCCTGATGTTCCCTGTGAGCTTTTGACAAAGCTTATAGTTAGAGCTGGATCAGGCTTGGACCAGCTTTTGTCATGCTGCTATAGGCCTAGACTGCCGGGGGAACTGGCGCACTGACACACTGGGATCCTAGCTCACCCCCTTCCCCCCAACCCCTTCATCACTTACTTTAACTCTGCCTGTCCCATTAAAGTTACTAACCATAGACCTTTCTGGAGTCCCTGAGCTCCATTGTCTCGTAGATTCCTCTGAGCTGCCGTAGACGTCCTCCTGCTGCGGACGATCTGGACTCCAGCTGATCCGGACGTGCTGGACTCCAGCGGCAACAGCTTCTACGACTCGTCTCATCACTATCACTTCTCTCTCTTACTCCCCTCTATCTGTCTTTCCAGACCCAACTTGGTCGAGGCATGATGGCTGTCTAACATGAATCTGGTCCTGCTGGAGGTTTCTGCCTGTTAAAAGGAAGTTTTTCCTCGCCACTGTAACTAGCTAAATACTGCGATGTGCAACGCTCATGATGGATTAAGGTGGGGTCAGACTGAGTCTTACCCTGTCTTGAAGTTGGGTCTCTGTTCATAATTTGACATAGTGTGGTCTAGACCTCCTATGTTTGTAAAAGCGTCTTGAGATAATGTTTGTTGTGATTTGGCGCTATACAAATAAAGATTGATTGATTGATTGATTGATTGATTGATTGATTGATTGATTGATTGATGAGGAGAAGGAGGCAAGGACGACGTGCTGGTACTGAGGTGCAAGCTAAAAAAGACGACATGGACCTGTCCTTCCACCCACCGTTATGGGGAAGTAAGATCTATCTACGATAAGGTGGACGAGCTAACCCAGCACCAGAGTAGCATCATGCTAACAGAGCTAACACCGGACATGAACGCCACATTGGACGGATTTCACCTGCTGTGGGCGGACAGGGTACAGGAGATCGGGACTGAACTAACTGGTGAAGAAGGCCAGCTCAGTCCTGGACCCTGTGGAGGTGGTGGCTGACCAAGTATGACCAAGCTCTCGTCTTTGATGGACTTTTTTTTTAATATATATATATTCTTGTTGAAATTCTTGTACTGTACACCTTCTTGTTTGCTGCTGTAACTCCATGAATTTCCCCGTTGTGGGACGAATAAAGGAGTATCTTATCTTATCTTATTTGTGTGACATGCAAGCGTGGTTCCATAAAGTTCCTGTTCTTGCAAGAGTGAGGGGAGTTTGTCCCACAACTTGCAGCTTAATGGTGAAGGGTGCTTCATTCAACTGTGTTTGGGGTGATTTCAAACAGGGTCCACTCTATAAGGGAGGGGCTTGAACAGACTACACCTGTGAGAGCCACAGAAGAACGATGATTGTTTACTCTTTTTCTTTTCTTTACTTATTTATCAGTTTATTTGACAGGAAGTGCAACAAATGCAGTGTTTATAGGACTTCAAGTCTTTGCTAATTTGAAGGCAGATGATAAAAAACTGAAGGAGATAAATCCCAGAGAGAGACAAAGAGGGAGAGACACGTCTGCTGGAACAACAATGCATTGAATGTGGAGGGTCGTATGGTGTTAGATATGAATCTTCTGATTAGTTTTGTGCAGCTAGTGGCTGCAGATTTTAATGTGCACTGTCTTAGTTCTGGATCAAATGCTGCATCGTAACAGCCGTCTTATCCACATGTGAATATTTACAAAAGGACGTATGCACTATTTTAACTAACCTCAGCATAGGTTAACATACTCCTCAAGTATCTCCCCTATCTGCCCCGCCCCACACAGCCGGTCTCAGGTATGCATGCACGTCTCTGTGTGTGTGGTAGTGTGTGTGTTACCTGTGGGGTCCTGCTTGGTGATGAAAGACTCAGTGCTGAAAGGCTGGGCGCGAGGCATCCGACAGGCGATACAGATCAGGCAGCTCTGCAGGTCTGAGAACAGAGACGACACAGGTGGTGAGGTGAGAGTGTGGTGTTTAGTGGCTGTGAATCTTTAACCCTCCATCAAATCTCCTATAATCAAACTACAGCTCCATTTATTGTGTTTCTCCGTGCGTGCCTTTACCGTCTCCTTCCTCCTGCATGCTCCGCGGCTGGGACACGGTGAAACACTGCATGATCTCGTACTGCTGCCGGGCCTCGGGGTTTTCTGAATCCAGCTCGTCCGGCGGCCTCTTCAGCATGCGACAGTTAAACGTGTGGCTGTTCCTCCGGGCAGGTTCCTGAGGCCACGGTCCTCCGTTTACTGGAGAGGAAACACAAGAAGAGAAGTTGAGAAGAAGAAAAAAAGAAAAGTCTCTTCTCTTCAGGTTTGTTTGGCTTTAAAGAAACATGTTTGTGTTTGTGTGAGTAACCCTGGATGTAAACAGACTTGTTTAAGAGGAAACTTCAGTGTGCAGCTTTAAAACACTTCAGTTTTTAAACATTCAACAAACACATCAATGGGTTACTTTGGAAAAACTCAACAAGAAACACAACTATTAAAAGGAAGTTTGTCCTTGCCACTGTAACTTGCCAAATGCTGCAAAGTGCTCTGCTCATGGTGGATTAAGATGAGATCAGACTGAGTCCTGTCTGTGAGATGGGACTGGATCTTATCCTGTCTTGATGTTGGGTCTTTGTTAATAATAGAACATAGAGTACGGTCTAGACCTGCTCTGTTTTTAAGCGTCTTCAGATAACGTTTGTTGTGATTTGACCAGGTAATAAATTGTCGTGCACTTCCCTCAATTCGCCCACGTCTCACCTAAACATCCCTCTCTTCTTTTCGGGTTGAATCAGTTTATAGAGCAAAGCAGCGATATGTGCAGAAAGACCTTCCTGTAACAATCGTTCTTGTTGTTTCTCAGAGATAGCAGCGACGGAGACAGAATGTTTTGGAGATATCTGTTTCCAAGGAGAAAGGAGAGCTTTTTGCCCTCATACAACACCAACTGATGCCTCCTACGGCTTCATTATTCTCTCTATTTCCTCAAGGTTGAAGCTAAAATAATTTAAATAAAGGTGAAAGAATTGGAGCCAAGAAGGCCATTGTTTCCTCCCTCCTTAAAACTCACCCACACATATGCTGCCTCTCTTCTCCTGGCTGCATGTTTAATAAGAGAACTTTAAGTTGTGTTATTTAAAAGTTTATTATTTCTAAGTTCTTCTTCACGTTTGCTCAATGATCCAGCTTGACTAAGAAGTTGATTTTCCATCCAAAGCCCACCCCCAGAGTGTTACTGTCTCTTTAAGAGTTACAATGTTACAATGTTACAATGTCATTTAGCAGACTCTTTTATCCAAAGCGACGTACATACGAGAACAAGAACAACACAAGCAAAGATCTAGACAAGAGGAAACAAGATCAGTAAGAGTAACAAAGTGCTTCAAGTCCATTTGGGTGCAGGTACTGCCAAGCAGTGTAAAGACAATGCACAAAAGTGAATAAGGAACATCTACAATGAAGCAACCAAACCATTTAAGACCTTCCATTATCATCATCAACAATTAACATCACCACAATAATGACCAAAGTACCAAGTGCTGGGTCCCTCAAGAGCTGAACACAGATTCCCAGAGTAGAGCAGGACAGTGTGAGTCAACTGTAGCTGGAAGACATGATCTGCCACTGGGGACAACAGTGGAGAACAGTCTAGCTAAGTGCATAGTGCTTCCTAAAGAGCTGGGTCTTTAGCTGTCTTTTGAAAGTAGAGAGGGACTCTGCAGATCGAATGGAGTTGGCCAATTCATTCCACCATTTAGGGGCAACAGAAGAGAAGAGTCGAGCTAGGGATTTTGATTTTGAGGCCTTGTGTGCTGGAAGCACTAGGCGCTTTTCAGAGGCTGAGCGTAGCGGGCGAGAAGGGCAGTAGACCTGGATGAGGGGTTCCAGGTAAACTGGAGCGGTTTTGGTTACTGCTTTGTGAGTCATGATTAGAGTTTTGTAGGGGTGAGCCCGACTAAGGATTTGCTTAGTCGAATCTGATTCATCAGATTTTGCCCATAGTGGATGAATAGTGGAATGTTTGTTGTTTTTCCTTACTGACCCAAAGTCTGCATGATGGTGACCGCATGACAATATTACACATAACCCTTTACAATTAAGAGACTCGTAGCTTAAAGTAAAAGGGACAACAGAATATTATAAGTATAAAACTTTGATTTTTTAAATCTAAATTGCAAAAACAACGAGGTGATGAAGGAGAGAAAACTCAAATAAGGCCACCATCCGTTAAACATGGAACAACGCTCCACTATAGAGTAAGGAATCAGGAGATATTTAAACAGTGTTCACACAGCAGAGAGCAGCACTGCAGAGGGTAGTTTGTCCAACTTAAGGCTAAACATTTGTATAATGTTCATAATCAAACCTGAACCAGCTAAAGGGTTTTTAAATCTCTTAACAGAACCTTTTAAAACAGTCTTTCATCGCGTCTTTGTCCGCTTGAGTCTTTTCAAACTGTACGTGAGGAAAACCATCGTGTGTACGGGCAGAAGTGCGCTCCTGTCTTTGTTGACTGTAAATCCTGTCTTTGAGAATATCCTCTCTGATGGTGTGGAGGTGGATGGGATGCTGTGGATTGTTTTTGAGGCTTCAGACAGCTTTGGGTATCCCTCCTGGTTCTTTTGGCCCCGTACAGTTTTTGTGTGGTCCGGTAATCCTTGATCTCACAGCCCTCTTCATGAAGCTGCTCCTCATCTTCATCACTATTTTTTAGAATCAACTGAAGTTTTATTTCCTGACACTTTGAGCTGCCATGAACGTAGAAAGATTTAAAGACCAGCTGAGGTACGTCTGCTCCACAGGTCCCCGCTAAATGGGAGAGTCCACCTTTAATTACCAGGGGAGATTTAATTACCACTTTAAGGAGATTTAACACTTCAAGAGCTGTTCTCAGAATTACATTAAATAAGTCTATATTTATATCAAGATAGGATAAATGAGACACTATTTTTACAGGAAACAGGAAAATAATGTGAAATTAGACATTGAGCACCCCCATGGTTTGAATGGAATGATCCACGTTTCATATGCAAATATTCGACTATGAGATTAGCAGTCGACTAAGACTCGTTAGAACGAATCGTTCAATATTCAACTATTTGGGGTCACCCCTAGAGCTTTGTATCTGATGCGAGCTGCAACTGGAAGCCAGTGTAGCGAAATGAGCAGGGGAGTGACATGAGCTGTCTTAGGCTGGTTGAAGACCAGACGTGCTGCTGCTGCTGCGTTCTGGATCATTTGCAGAGGTTTAACTGTGAATGCAGGGAGGCCTGCCTCACTTGTACTGAAAGGGTCCTGATCAGGTGTAGGAGAGTTACACCCCAGCTCACTCACTCACTCACTCACCTAGGCTTTTAGGCAGCAGATTCCGAACAAATTCATTGTGGTCTCCCACGTGGAGGATGCTGTACACACTCGAGGTCATCAGCTCCTCCTGGGCGTATCCAAGGTAACTCGTCACGTTCTCTGAGACGAAGACGATGCGGCCCTCCCGGTTGACGACGAAGAAAAACCCATCAAGGGCCTGAAGGAGCAGGAGCAGGAAAAGGAGATTAATTCAGATAGCGTGTGTTAAGATGGGAGTTAAAGCTCCAGCAGGGGTGCTGGGGAGGAAACGTTGCGTGTTTCTATGGTTGCGTGTTTGTGATTGTGTGTGTATTGTTCACCTCTAGCAGCATGGGCCCCAGCGCCTCCTTCTCCACCAGCCCCTGGCTGCTGGACGAGATGTCGCTCTTCTGCACCTCGTCATCCGGAGACAGAAGGGCTGCTTTCTCTGTGAGGAGGAGACAAGGACAAATCAGGAATCCAATACGAACAGAGGGAAACGCCCTTCAAAATAAAAGACTTAATTCCCCCACTATATAGTTCATCCATATGCAGACAAGCTTCAAAGACAGGGAGCCTTACGTCAGCCACATGAAAGATTTTAGTCTCCTAAATGTGGATCTATTAAAGGGCTAGATTATTTTTTATATGTTTTAAATATCTACAATTTCAAAATAGCATTAGATTTTTAAATATAAGATGATTAATTTTTTAAAAACATTTGTCCTTGACATATGAGAGGCAAATTTTGCTTAATTTCTGTCACATTTTACACTTTTTTTTAGCTTAAATGTTATAAAACCTAATAAAGATTGATGTCAAAATAAAAGATAATCACTGAGAATTGGTGTTTGCACATTAATTTAATCATCACCATCCACCAAGAGTGTGGGACTCATTCACAGCCGACTATAAGTTGTGGTTTAAACAGATTAGTTCATTGTGTGTCTGTGTGCTTGTGTTTGTGTGTGTGTGTGTGTTCCCCTCACCCTGCTCACGCCGCTTCATCTGCTGGATTTGGTCCACGGTGCTCTTGAGGATGTGGCACTTGTCAGGTTTGACACTGAGGCTGGCAATGTCGCCCATGTTGGATGACAGCAGCTCAGCCAGCTCCTCGATGTAGCGACACTCCAGCTCCCGTCTCCGCTTCTCCAGACTGAGGAGACGACGACGACAACAAGGAACACATTCGCAGACTGGCGTTAGTCTCAAACCTAACACTTACATTTGATACCTTTTATAATTTAAATTATGTTTAAGGACAAGTAAGATATATTTCAAAATGTCACCTCTCCAGCTTTTTAGAAGTTAAAGACATAAAACCCTTAAATGGAGAGAGTGAAATCTAAGGGAACTGTTTAAGGTAATATGTCAACCAATCAGAAGCATTCTATTGCATTCTGTTCCGTTCCATTCTATTCTATTCTATTCTATTCTAACAACCACCTGACAGCTTGTTAGTAAGTTCCTGCATGAAGTCAGGGCGATTCAATGTGGGAAATATTAACTGTGAGCATATCACATGACTGGTGTGAAACGAGGAGAGCGACACATTACAGGATGAAGAAGGTGATTTAGTTTCAAGATGAGAGCAGCAAAGGTGTCTGCACACGCGTCTGTTTACATGTAGCATTAGCATAAAGACAAGTAGTGTCATTACAGTGAAGGTCTCTGCTACGTCATGACTCCCGACACTCATCTCCCCACAGTCTACCAACCAGTCTTTCAGCAGGTATGACTTAATGCTGTGAGGGACGCCTGTGAACGAAGATTTTGAGCAAGGCTCTGACTTCACCTGGTGTAATATCTTTATAGCTCTGGACTGCATTATTACCATTGTTTTAGCATTTTTTTAAATGTTGTATTTGATTCTATGTTATTAAATGTTATTTTATCTTTATTTTCTTTTATTTTTCTGACATTTATTTGATTCTATTTTATTGATTTTTATAGTAATGGAATAATTGCATTTTTTGATATTTTCTGAATTTACTTTATTGATTTTATTTTACTGATTTTATTGTATTTTTGATTTTTTTTTAACTTTATTATATTGATCCTATTGTAATGATTTGATTATATTTTTTTATTTGTATCTGATTTTATTTTATTTATTTTGTTTTTCTGATATTAATCTGGGGGCTGCACGGTGGTGCAGTGGGTAGCGCTGTAGAAGGTTCCTGGTTCGAATCCCCAGCTGGGCAGGTGCCTCTCTGTGTAGAGTTTGCATGTTCTCCCCGTGCATGCGTGGGTTCTCTCCAGGTTCTCTGGCTTCCTCCCACAGTCCAAAAACATGCTCAGGTTGATTGATCACTCTAAATTGCCCCGTAGGTGTGAGTGTGTGCGTGAATGGTTGTCTGTCTCTCTGTGTTAGCCCTGTGATTGGTTGGCGACCTGTCCAGGGTGTACCCTGCCTTCCGCCCGAAGCCAGCTGGGATAGGCTCCAGCCCCTCGTGACCCCTAACGGGATAAGCGGTCAAGATAATGGATGGATGGATGGATATTAATCTGATTTTATTTTAATCTATAAGTATTTTATTGTATCATATTTTATTCAATTATTTTTATTTAATTTTCCCTTTTCTGGTATTTTTCTGATTTTATTTTATTGTAATATTTGATTTGATTTTTCTGACATTTATGTTTTTATTTTATTGATTTTATTGTATTTCTCTGACATGTATCAGATTGCATTGTAATGATAATCATATCATTTTGAATATTTTAATGGGAAAATTTAATATAGAAAAAATAAAAAATATTTTAAAAATGATTTAATTTGATCAAGTTAAACTTTAAAAAACTAAAGAAAAATACTGTTGCAAAATCTTGTCTCCTTCATTAAATAATCACCTGACTTGAGTTATAGCTTTGATCTGAATGTACTGTGGAAGTGTGGACTTCTCTTCCTGCTCAGCTGTCTGTAATATTTCTCAGTATTATGTAAACATTAAAAGTTGCTTTATGAATGCAAGAAGAAGACTGAGACAAAATACTCGTCTTTAAACTTCAGTGTCTTAAATACGACTTCCTGTTTAACCTTCCTCTCCAGTTTCAATACTATACTCTCAGACCGACGAGTTACAGCAAGGTATGTGGCAAACATGAAAAAAAGGAATGTGTGTATATGTGAGCATGTGTGTGTGTGTAAGTGTGTGTGTGTGTGTGTGTGTGAGACGACAACAGCAAAAGTAGGTCAGTGCATTGGCCAGCCAGAACACACAGGCGTGGTGACCGAGGCAGGCAGGGAGGGAGGGGTGAGGAGGGGGAGGAGGAGGAGAGGAGGAGAGGAGGAGGAGGAGAGGAGGAGGACGCTGCTGTGTGAAAGCGCAGGTCAGTGGCTGCGTGTAGTTCCTGTAGAGATCTTAGCTGGGCTCTTACATCAGCTTACATCAGCTATCAGGTCTTATACGCACACACACACGCAGGTCACATACCAAACCTTCTCAGTGATATCGTCTCTTAAAAAAAACAACAACATGAACCCGGGTCTTTACCTCTGCCCTGATGTGTCGCATGGCGAGCCCTTCCTCTTGCGTGACTCTGGCGTGGCAGGGTCCAGAGGGTTTTCCCCTACTGCACTCATTTTCAGCTTGGACTGACCTGGAGAGGAGGAACACAAGGAAGAGAAATAACAGTCATTAAGTATAATAGTGCAACAATGAAATCCAACAGCTCTTGTTTGTTACATCAGAACAGGTAAGACTTGAAAATGTGGCTACCTGAGCTGACACTGCAACAAAGAGTCCAAGTGATACTCTGTGATTATTGTTTGTGACTTTAAAACAGGTTTCCAGACACAATCATCTCTCACAACAACACATGTCAATGCCTTACAGTTATTACAACTGTATTGTATAGAATGAGACAGCTCCAGAGATCACAAGAGGAAACTGCCTGTATGAACTCCAGCAGGCTGCAAGACCTCAATATGCTTTCTATCAGCAGAACAAAACACAACACCATGATGAGAATATGTGCACATGGTCACCCCCTGCACAAAAATAACTTTAACAACAAATAAGAATTGCAAAGGTCAGGTTGTTTGCTTTAAATGTATACTTATAGTTATCCAGATCTAAAGGTTGAGAAGAAAACATGATGGTTTGTTGAAAACACCAACAAATATCACATCTCTTATCATTCCTTATCTGCTAGAATAAACTTGTAATTTAAGTTTCCTTCATTTGTTGCAGTCCTAAAGATACTACAATGTCAGAATCAATATTAAAAAAACAACATAAAAAGAGTTTCAAATGCAAACAGTGATTGTAGATTGTACTTCGGAATTGAATGAGATAGAATGTAGCGAACGGAATGAAATACATCAAACAGAATGGAATAGGATGCTTCTGATTGGTCAAAACCTCATACCAGCTGTGATTAGTTCTCAACATCAGAAGCGATGCTTGAGACAACCTGATCACACACGTCATATGAAATCAATCCACAGAAAGTAGTACAGTACATTCCCCCTCTGTCTGTTGACACTGTGGTAAACGCCTTAGAATTGAATGGGATAGAATGCAATAGGATGCTTCTGATTGGTCAAAACACCATAACAATGGTGATTAATTCCCAACATCAGAAGTGATGCTTGAGACAACACACATCATATCAAATCAATCCACAGAAACAATTTCCAGCCCATTCCCTTTTCTGCCTGTTGACACTGTGGTAAAAACATTAGAATGGAGTGGAGTGGAATGGAATAGACTGCTTCTGATTGGTCAAAACCTCATAACAGCTGTGATTAGTTCTCAACATCAGAAGCGATACTTGAGACAACCTGATCACACGCGTCATATGAAATCAATCCACAGAAAGTAGTCCAGGACATTCCCCCTCTGCCTGTTGACACTGTGGTAAAAACCTTAGAATGGAATGGAGTGGAATGGAATAGACCAAAGCAGAATGGAATAGAATGCTTCTGATTGGTCTAAACCTCATAACAACCTTGATTAATTCTCAACATCAGAAGTGATGCTTAAGACAACCTGATCACACGTCATATCAAATCAATCCACAGAAAGTAGTCTGTCACATTCCCCCTCTGCCTGTTGACACTGTGGTAAAAAACTTAGAACTGAGGGGGGGGGGGGAAGAGAGATTCTGTGCCTTTATGATAGGACAGGGGAGAGAGAGAGACATGAAGGAGATGGTCGCGGCCGGGAGTCGAACCTGCGACCTCTGCGACTTACACCCCTAGGCCACCAGTGCCCCGAGAATGCTTCTGATTGGTCAAAAAAACCCATGACAGCTGGGATTAGTTCTCAACATCATGTATGTATCATGTTTGAGACAACCTGATCACACATGTCATGTCAACTCAATCCACAGGAAGTTGTCCGGTACATTCCCCCTCTGCCTGTTGACACTGTGGTAAAAAACCTTAGAATTGAATGGGATAGAATGGAGTGGAGCGGAATGGAACAAAATGGAATAGGATGCTTCTGATTGGTCAAAACCTCATAACAACCTTGATTAATTCTCAACATCACACGTCATATCAAATCAATCCACAGAAAGTAGTCCAGGACATCCCCCCTCTGCCTGTTGACACTGTGGTAAAAACCTTAGAATGGAGTGGAATGGAATAGAATGCTTCTGATTGGTCAAAACCTCATAACAACCTTGATTCATTCTCAACATCACAAGTGATGCTTGAGACAGCCTGATCACACACGTCCTACCAAATCCATCCACAGAAAGAAGTCTGGCTCATTCCCCCTCTGCCTGTTGACACTGTGGTAAAAAACCTTAGTGTGGTCTCAGGCTGGTCTTGAGAGTGGGGAGCCTGAGGAGCTACTGGACCCCAACCATCTCTGAGAGAGAAAAGTGGAGCAAGAACCTGCCTGTTTATGATTCATGTGAACCCATTAAGGACAAGCACTATATGTTCAGTGGCTTTCATTTAATGTATAGGTTTAATTTAAAGACATTATATTAAGATGAAGCTATTTGGATAAAGCATAGGTGTAGGATAACAGATATAATTCAGGTATGCTCTGTGCTGCTCTGGAACGAACTATAGTGCAGCTGCAGATCAGACTCTGTAGCAGTGTTATCCCTGTTGTTAGACGTTATATTGTTATTGATTGAGT